>NC_040041.1:18127304-18225519 GCF_003713205.1 Coffea eugenioides
TCAAAGTACTAAAAGTTTATAGAATACAATTTTCCATGATTCCAAATGGAAAGTACTCAAAATTTAGCTCAAATTTGCTGTTTTGGGGCACTTGAGACAGGTTTAGGTCGATTTTTGGCCAATTTTGAAAATTCGGTAAAATTCACTTGATTTGAACTAATCTCTGAAATTTGGAACTCTATTAGAGTTGTAATCCAAGTTTAAGACAAAAGAAACAGAACAAGAATCGGAGTTTTGAGCACCAAGATATAGTTGCTCAAAGTTGCTGAAAATTTGAGACAATTATGAAATTTCCAGGTTTAAAGTACCAACTTTGGGATTTTGTTCGAATATCGAAATGGACCCGGAATGACACAAAAATTAGCAGTATCACACTACCATATAAGGGCCATTTCTGTACCAAATTTCATAGGAAAATTCATTCGGAAAGTTGGTTAACGAAACCACTAAAGTCCCAAGAAGTTCCAAGGCAAATCTGCTTCGGACTTCCGTCTTTCCGTTTTCAAGCATTTGGCCAAGGAAATTTCCTCAAACATGGTTGATTGGTGTAGACAAGGTCTAATAAACATTCCAAGATAGGTTTGGTAGGTGATTAACACCAAGAATCTCGGATTAACAAGTCTCAATCAAGTTTAGTAACAATTCTCCCCAAAAGGAGGGTTTTCCTTCAAGAAGTCAGTTTCGAAATACGGCCACAAATCACTCAATTCAACTCGGAATTGGACGTGGTTGGTGGCATTGGAAAATACATTCATAAATCTACAATTTCTCAGAAGAAACCATTTTCAAAATCTGTGAGGACCCGAAAATTTTCTTATTTTCGTCATATATTACTGGTTTATTTAAATAGTTATTCACTCATTTTCTCCGAATTATTTAATTCGACTACTTAAAATCCATTTATATGGAAAAACACCTCTCTTATGTTTTTTAAAGCGTTTTGTTAGAAAATTTACTTTTCGAAAACTCGTTTAGTTCTAAACAACGAGTACACGTTTTTCGAGCCTATATTTGAATCGAGAGTATATTAATTTTGGAGAAGTAAGAATGATCAATATTAGATTAAAAAAAGTTAATTTGAGAGTTGAGGAGTTAAAACTCGACTCATGATCAATATTATTTTAAATTCCATTTCGAGCTTATTTAAATATTTAATTGCCCATTTACTCCGAATGTAATTTTCTAGTCTATTTAGACATAATTACATGGGTCTATAGTTTCGTTATATTTTTAAAGTGACTCGTTGCAAAATTTAATTTTTGGAAACTCGTTAAATGAAAATAGCGAATACGCATTGGAGTCAATAATCGATTCGAGAATACACTAAGCTGGGAAAATTAGAGACTTGCAAGATGGACTTAAAATAGGTAATTTTATGTTTAAGTACTCAAGTGATAGTCATTAGTACTATCGTTATAAGAAATTCTTGGAAGTTTCGCTTTATCGCGCTTAATTTGGAGATACGCGTTTTTACACGCGTGATTTAATTGAGAGACTTTAGACCCTCATTTTGGGACAATTAAGAGTGAATAATATTTATATGGATATAAGTGCATTAGAGGTTTAGTGCACTAGTGAAATAAACTCGAGAGGAATCGAGCACAAAACGCGCGCGTACGCGCACTATTCCTAGTTGACTTTTGAAACAAACTTTGGCCAAATCTTAAAGCTTCTCACGGAAGCTTATTATCAGCAATTGCTCTTCTTTTTCTGCTCTCATCAGCCGAACAAACACAAGGAGAAAAGAGAGCTCCAAGCTTCAACTTTCTTCTTCAAATTCCTCCATCAAACTTCCTCCGTTTCACTTCAAAATTTGACCGCACCTAGCTTAACTCTAGGAGATTACATCTAGCTAAGAAAAGGGGGAGCTTTTCACGGTTTTCTTGGCCAAGGAGAGGACCGAAAATTTCTATTGTACACATCAAAGCAAGTAGGTAACGATCAAACCTTGGAAACTTAATTTATAGAAGTTCTAGTGCACCTTTAAACTCTTACTTGCATGTGGGTAGTTTGTTTTGATGGAAACTTTGGTTGTGTGGGCTCTATGAACTCCCACCTTGGAGATATGGACTGATTTGATGATTGATGATGCTAATAATGTTAGTTTATTGCATAAATTACTGAATTAATGTTGTATTATTGGTAGAAAATCAAAGGAGGTGCTTGGAGCAAAAGTGACCATTTTACCCCTGCCTTGGCCGACCACTTTTGTGCAAAGTTTTGAGGTTCTAATGGCTTGTTTATGTTGTTTACATGTTATATTGGTTGTGTAAAAAGTTTCATTGAAAAATAACTTGATTTGGTCACCCAAATGTTGAAATTTCAAATGGGTAGAAAACTGGAATTTTGTTCCCGTCACTGCCCAGGCAGTCGTCTTGTTTTGGCTATAACTCATCGCTCCGATGTCGGAATAAAGTACCGTTTGCGGCACTGGAAACTAGACATTCCCAAATTTCATTTGGTATAAAATTCACTCCACTTGAGTGAACCAAACAATTCGTTTGAAATCCACTGTCCTGTTTTGTTGCTTCCTGGAAGGCAGATTATGAGCTGCGACTTGATGCTCACGAATGAGCTGGTTATGGATAGATTTTGAAAATGGTTTCTTCTGAGAAAATATAGCCTTATGAGCCTATTTTATAATGCCACCAACCAAGCTCAATTCCGAGTTGAATTGAGTAATTTATGATCAAAATTCAAAACTGACTTTGTGAACAAAAACTGTGTTTGGACAGATTTGAAACTAACTACGGTTTGGGACTTGTTATCCGAAGCCTCTTAGTGTAAAGCATCTATCAAATGTACCTTGAATATATTTTGGACATTTTCTACTGGAATGAATCATGTGTGAGATGTTCCTTGACCAAATGTTTGGAAACGGCAAAACGGAAGTTCAAAGGCAGCTTAGCCTTAGAATTTCTTGTGATTTCAACGGTTTTGTTAACCCACTTTCTGTGCTTATTTTTCCATGAAATTTGGTAGAGGAACAACCCTTATATGGTAGTATTATATTGCTAATTTTGGTGTTATTCTGAGGCCGTTTCATTGCTCAACTAAACTTCCAAAATTCGTGACTTGATTTTGGAAAACCTTTGTTTAACAAGGAAATTTGGGTAACTTTGAGCTACCATATCTTGGTGCTCGAAATTTCAATTCTCATTCCGCTTGTTTTGTTTTAAACCTGGATTACAACTCTAATAGAGTTCTAAATTTTAGGGACTAGCTCGAATTGTATGAATTTTACCAAAATTTCAAACTTTGTCGAAAATCAACCCAAATCTGTCTTGACTTTCTAAAACAGCAACTTTGGGCTGAATTTCAAATATTTTCCAATTAGAATCATGGAAAAGTATCTTCTAGGAACTTTTAGTACTTTGGAAATAGTTTCCAATGGCACCCAAGTTTTCTAATTTTGGACTTGTAGAGAATGAAATACGATTTTTCAAAGTATGAGTGATAAATCTGAAATTTCCGAATTTAAAGGAAATTGAGGGTTGCGAACTCTCTATTTTCCTTCGATATTGCTAAACCATTTTACACTTGATTTCAAAGATGAAAATCAGATTTCGCTTGTATTTTAAAATCCCATTTTTGAGCCTCGATTTACGAGTAATTAAGGCTCATTTTCGTGAAATTTTCTTAGATTGTACAAGTGTGCAATCTTCCTCGATAATTAGGAGTTTTAAGCGATAGTGTGTAATAGATAATTACTATTTGTTCAAGTGCTCAAGGAGACCTTCAAGAGGATCTCGAGGGGAACACCTAAAGGTTCGTTTACACACTTACTCCCTTATTTCGATTGGTGAGTGTCAAGTGCATGAATTTGTTGCTAAGTGGCTAACTGTTTCTTATTTGTTATGTGAATTTGAAATTTTGAGACGAGTGTTTACTTTACCGCACTTGTTCTCTTTCGAACGAAATTATATTCGTATTTTACTTTGTGAATTCATATCCGACTTGTACTTAGTAATGTGGATGTGATTTGTATTTGTAGTTCGTATATGTGATTCGTATTTGCTAGTCGTATTTGGAATCGTCGATTTGAGCGGAATGATTAATTATGCTATGACTGCATAAGTCGATTGGAGCGATGTCTCATCGACCTCTGAACGATAGTAAGTGCCACACCAATTGGGTGTGAGGTACCTCTCGAATCGTCTTAGATCTATAAACTGAACGATAGTAAGTACCACACCGATCCGAGTGGGAGGTACCTCTCGAGTCGTCTCAGTAACCTAAACCTCTGAACAATAGTAAGTACCACACCGGTTCAGGTGGGAGGTACCTCTCGAATCGTCTCAGAACCTTAAAGCATTCTAAGTCGATTAGAGCGGTGTCTCATCGATCTCTGAACGATACTAAGTGCCACACCAATTGGGTGTGAGGTACCTCTCGAATCGTCTCAGATCTATAAACTGAACGATAGTAAGTACCACACTGATCCGGGTGGGAGGTATCTCTCGAGTCGTTTCAGAAACATAAATGGAATAAGTGAAGTGCTACGAATTTGATTACCTACCGGGGTGACGGGGTGTCGTTACGAGAAGGTATTAAATTGATTTGGGCAAAGCAATTGAAAATTAGCTCCCGAGAGCTCTTGCATCCTACTCAAGTGTGTTTATTATAAATTATGAATTACTTGAATGTTGTAGGTTTCATTATTGTGTAAGTATTATTGCAATTGAACTACGTGTCTTTCATGTTTTCTTGGGCTCACGAGCATCCGCTCACCCCGTTAGATTTGTTTTCTTTAACAGGAGCCGAAATGGGAGGAATTATGAAGAAACTTACTTGATGGCTCATTTAATTAGAATTTTGAATGTATTTGTTTAGAAAACTTTTGGAAGTTGAATATTTTGGAAAAAGTAATTGTAAGTTTGAAATTGCGACGTAAGATTGAATATTTACGTATGGAAATGACTTCATACTTTTATTCCGATTTTCATTGTTAGTATTAAACTTTAAGTTGAATTGAATTTGTACCGAGTCCTGGCGAGACTTGGGCAGGCATCCCGCGGATACCCTTGGGCTCACCCTTGGGAGAAGTGGGGGCGTCACAAAATCTGTCCACAACTAGTCCACATTGGAGCCTCAAGTTGAAGTTCATGTTATGCCTTCCAGGGAACTAATGAAACAGGGCATCCAAGTTCAAACGGTTGGTACGGATTACTTATGTGGAATCAGGACGTGCATTTTATACCGTTGGAAATCTAGGATTATCTAGTTTCTAGTGCCATAAACGGCACTCGAATTTGACATCAGAGTAAAAAGTTATGGCTGAAGGAAAAGGACTGCCTGGGCAATCTGGGAAAATTTTCTAGTTTTGCTAAACCTTTGAAATCACTACAATTGACCAACCAAATCATGTTATTTTTCAATGAAACTTTCTACACCATTCATATAACATGTATACATCACAAACAATTCATTAGAACCTCAAAATTTTGCACCAAAGTGCACGAACATGGCAGGGGTAAAATAGTCACTTTTGTTCATTGCACCTTCCCTGAATTTCTACCAACAACCCAACATTAATTCATTAATTTAAGCACTAAACAAACATTAATAACATCATCAATCATCAAATCAGTCCGTCCAATCCAAGTGGGAGTTCATAGAGCCCACACAACAATTTTTTCAACATAAACAAGCTACCCACATGCATGCGTGAGCTTATATATGCTTTACTACTTCCATAAGACAAGATTTACGGGCTTGATTGTCATATACCTTCTTAGATGCTACAGGTCAGATTTTTGGCAATAAGAAAACTCCAAGAAACCGTGGAAATGAAGCTCTTCTCCTTGCCAAAGTGAATCTCCAGGTGAATAACAAGTTGGATGTAAATTTTGAAGTGATTTGGAACAAGAAAATGGAGTGAGATGATGAAGCTTTTGGTTCCTTCTTCTCCATAGGGAGTTCGACCAGCTTGAGAGGTGAGAGAGAGTGTAAAAATCTGATATGGTTAGCTTCTAGAGTAAGCTTGGTTGTTGGGGCTTGGTGCACAAAAGTCAACTCTTCATTAATGCGCATACGCGCGCGTTTCGTGCTCGTTTCCGCTTGGGTTTATTTCACTTATGCACTAAATCTCAAATGCACTTATATTCATACTATTATTATTCATTCTTAATGGTCAAAAAAATAAAGTTCTAAAGTCCCTTAATTAATCGCACGCATGAAAATACGTACTTCCGATTTGAGCGCAATAAAGTGAAATCTCCAAGAAATTCTTATAACGATAGTATAACTAACTATCACTTGAGCACTTAAACATAAAAATACCTATTTCAAGACTAATGTACAAGTCTCCAATTTTTCAACCTTATTGTACTCTCAAATCGGTTATTATCTCCAAATGCGTATTCGCTATTCTCACTAATCTAGCTTTCCAATAATTAATTTTTGAAACAAGTTTTTTTAAAAATACATGTAAGCCATAATATCATGGGTCTAAAAAGATTGGAATAAAATATTTAGAGAGAACAGGTGAGTAAATAATTAATTAAGCCAGTAAAATAAAATAAAATAAGAAAATTTCGGGTCCTCACAACTTCCCCTCATTAAAAGAATTTCGTCCTCGAAATTCATACTTACGATAATATCGTACCCCTTATTTGCCAGGTCCACTAGAAATACCAAAATTCACAACCTCTATAATTTGCACTAACAATTAAGCACTGAGTTTTTCATGGGACTCCTACCCTCCAAACTATAGGGCAACAATCACACTTTACTTGTACCACTCACGAAAATAGGGTTTTCACAAGAATAGTCAACTCCAGGGTCAATTTAAAGGTCAAGATAAATGATTCCATCTGGTGGTTCGAAACTCGAATAGGAAGATATATTTTCGATAGAAAACTAACTTTACCAAAATCTTCGACTCAATTTGTCCAAAAATCATTTACTGGCATTCGATCTCCAAAATTAATAATTTTAGAAATAACCGGATTTCTTTGGTCCCAAATGACCACTTAAATTTTTGTTCAAATCAAATCAATCATAATATGCGAGACAAAAACGAGGGTTTTTTTTTATGTATTTCGGATATGTATGTGGCAAAATACGATTCACAATTTCAAAATTAGAGCTAAAAGATACAAACTTTTCTTCATGGTCCGAAACTAAGTTTTCTTAATAAGAAATTTCAGGTAATGTTTTTGCCACCGTCATTAATACATATTTCAAATTCCTCAAATACATTTAAGAAAATTAATCATGCCACTCAATGCATGTGTATTAAAGAGCGTGTATAATGAAATAACATATAACTAAAGGATGTTTCAAAAATTTCATCAAAGTTTCGAGTTAAGAATTGCGTTTGAATAAACATATATTCTAGAAAACGCTTTTAAGAGAGAATGTGTTTTTTTTTTAAGTACAGCAAATAAGTAATGAGTTCAAGTTACTTCACAAATAACCGACGAAGTACTTCAAAAATTGAAACATTCATAAAAGGTTGAAACATGTCCACAGGACCAATCACAAGATTCAGTAGAACAATTATTAAATTTGCACGGGGGAGAACCTATCTAGGTAGTCAACTAGATCAATCTTTTATATCACTGGTAGGTCTAATCTTCTCGTTTATTTCTGATTCATATCTATCACTAAGATCCCATTGGATTACATAAGACCAGCCATCATTCTTTCTCAAGAGTGCGGGTTGCCTAAACCCACACCACAACCCATTCATTGTCCTTGCCGATCCATATTTAATATAAGTCTATAGGCGTAAGAAAAGGAATAATTAGGCATAGAAGAACTTAAAACATACAAGTTACAAATACATTTAGAATTAGAAGCATGAATCTTTACATATATCAAAAGTCATAGTACGAATCAAGAGGTCACAAACAAGCTAAGTAAAGTACATACGAAGTCAAAGTCAATAAACAAGAATGAACAAGTGATTATCATCTACCTCCAAGGTACAAACTCTTAAGTTCTACTTCTATCGTCCCACTATGAAAGATCACAAGTAGTGCTTCACTAGATTAATTGGAACTAAATGATCCCCATTCCCTAACATGTTCAACTTTAGCCCCAACACAAGGATCTTCTAGGCCACGATCTTTTTCATCTCTCGCTCTTAATTATTGTGTCATCTTAGTCAAACGATTATCGGTTTCTTGTAACTATTCACTTGAAATATCGATTCATTCTTATTCCCCGCAAATGGAGATCTCAAGTCCTTAGCATTGTCCTTAACGCTTGAGTACTCGGGTACAAGAATCCGAAATAAGATAATTCACATCTCGAACTGGCCAGTTCCCAAGAGTAAATCATCACATTTGAGATTCCTACCCAACATACATACCAAATATTTTTCCTAAATATCAAGACAAAGGGGTTTGTGACTCCCCCACTTCTCCCTAAGGCGAACCAAAGGGTATCCGCGGGACGCCTACCCAGCTCTCGCCAGGATTCACGCAAAACATTCAAGCTTATTACCAATCTAAACGTCACAAGTACAATAACATAAAAACAAATGATGCGGAAGCGTTCAAGTTTAACCATGGTCATCCATTATCCAACCCGTACAACGGGTGTTCAAAATACAACTTAAATCCCAAATATACATCATGCCCAAATACTACACTCCAATTCCAAAAGTACAACCCAAAGCCAAGGGCGTAGACAAAATATGATAGAAACCCTAAACAAAAGTACATCAGGAGGATTTCTCCAATACGTCTCCGAATCCATTCCTGTTAAGGAAAACAAATCTACAGGGTGAGCAAAACGCTCGTGAGGCGAAGAACACACATACAAGCACATTACTCAAATAATAATCTCAATTTACAAGTCAAGCAATCATATTTTAGTAATTAACAATTTACTGGAAATATAACCAGAAACAATTCAAGGATACTAGAGCCCTCAGGAGCTATATTCCACTTGCACATTCAATAACCTCCACGAATTGACACTCCGTCAATCGGGTAGGTTTAGTCCGTAGAACTCCACTTAACCTGTCCCCTTTCACCTTACATACCCCTGTATCGGGCCCGCCTGTCATTTGTTTGTGGCGATACTACTCGAGTATGCCAAGCAAGACCTTTCACTAGGTCAAACTTATATATCTCATGGCTCGCCAAGGTTCCCGACCAAGCCCATGCCGGCTCGAGTCCAAGGTCGGTCAATGAGATTTGGGCGTCCCCATGTGCACTTGTGTGTCGAGGAGATTCACTCCAACGACGTAGGCAACTATAGCATACCATTACATTTCATTCATTCATTCAATACATTTCAATCATTCATTCAATGCATTTCAACCATTAATATTTCATTTCTAATGAGAACGAGTGTGGTAAAGTACACACTCGACTCCACTTTCAAGATTTCTAATCATTAATAACAATTAAACATGTAACAAGTTTACATACACCTGACACTCACCAAGTATTAGGTGTAAGTAAGGTCAAGGAAAGTTCAAGCGTCCACCGTGGGATCCTCTTGAAGGTCCTCGTGTGCGCCTGAGCAAATAATAGTGAATTATCATCCAAATCCCAAATATTGAGGAATAATTCGTTCACTAGTATTAATCTAGGAGATTCCGTGAAAATGAACCTCAATTACTCGTAAATCGAGGTTCGAGAGGGGTTTGATAACTTTCAAAAGTATTTAAGTCTTTATCTAGGAAATCGGGGATAAAACGTTTAGATAATATCAAAAGAATAAAGAGTTCTTGAAAAACTTATTTCCTTGAAAGTTGGAAAATTTCAGTTTTGTTATGAATCTTTAAAAAATCGTAACTCACTCGGCATAAGTCGAGAATTGGAAAACTTTATACCGTTGGAAACCTCTTAAAAAGTACTACAAGTTCCTAGAAGACACTTTTCCATGAATCGAAGTGGAAAGTGCTCGAAAATGAGCTTGAAGGTACTGTTCAAATCACCCAGGATTGAGCCGGGGTTGGTTTTTTGCTAACTTTGAAAATTCGACAGAATTCACTCGTTGCAAAACAGCCATTGAAATTTATAGCTCAATTAGAGGTGCAAGTAAGGTTTAGGACAGAACAAGAGGATCGAGAATCGGAGTTTCGAGCACCAAGATATGGTAGCTCAAAGTTGGGTAAATTTCAAGACTGTTAACAAATTTTCAGATTTGGTTCCGACTTTGGACCTTTAGTTAACTGTCTAAACGGACTTGGATTGATACCAAATTTTGCAGTATAATACTCCTATATGAAGGGTATCTCTCTATCAAATTTCGTGGAAAAATACCTTCGGGAAGATGGTTAACCAATCAACCAAAGTTTGAAATTACTAAGGCCAAACTGCCTTTAGCTCTCTTTCTCTCCGTTTCCAAACATTCGGCTAAGGAAAAACCTCCAAACATGGTTCATTTGTGCAAGAAAGGTCTAAGGAACATACATGGTACTTTTAGTAGGTGTTTAGCACCAAGAAATTCATTTAGTAAAACCACAACAAGTCTCACATCTAATCTGTCCAATTCTAAGAGTTTTCAAAAATGAGGCAGTCGTCGTATTTTGATCATAAATCACTCAATTTAGCTCGGAATTGGGAATGGTTGATAGTGTTGGAAAATATATTCAGGGTATTCATGGGACGCCTGCCCAACTCTCGTCAGGACTCGGTACAATCCACAATTCAAAACTCGGAATACTTCAAATAACTTCAATACATAATTAAAGTACTCCTAAATATTTCACACTTACAATTATTTGGCTTTCAAGCTTAAGTACAACCCAACGAAATATGTACCATAACCATCCGCTATTATACAACTTAAAATTTTCAAAAGAAAGCTATCTAATACTATTCACGATCACTCTTGGTTTCGAACCCTGTTAAAGAGAACAAAAACATGGGATGGGCTACACAGCTTAGTGAGGTTCCAAGACATTCTAGCAGTTCTAATAAATCAAGTAATTGAGCATACCACATGTATGGTTCGGGGTTGCACGTTGGCTCATGGACATGAGACAATTATCATTATACGAATACTTTGACCACATCACAGGTATGACACATTAACATGAGACCATTATCATGGTACGAGTAATTTGAGCATGTCACAGGTATGAGTTAAGATTTGCACGTTGGCACATTTGCCTGAAATAGTTATCTCTATGCAAAATAAACACGCATTGAAGGATACGGTATTCCAGTGGAACCATGTCGGTCATCTGCACCTTATAACTTCTGGATCCCCTCGGTTTGTCTGGCCATCACCTTATCCCTCCAGTGATAGTACTCGAGTATACCGAAACGATTGCCCACAGTTCCAATCTACCCGACCGAGCCCAATCCTGGCTCGAGTAGGTTAGTAACCAAGGGCAGGGCCCAGTTCAGTTTAGAACTTACAACATGCACAAGAAATCAAGTAAATCGATGAATGGTAAAAATTTATCATTTTAGTAGGTCGAGTGAAATAAAGTATAGACTCGTCTTAAAATGGTGGATAATTTCATATGAGCAATTATTAGCAACAATTAACACATAAATACGTAAGCAATATTTGATAATTTCATATGAACTTGTAATTTACGGTAATCAAGTAATCAAGTACCAGGTACTCAAGTAGATAGGAAAACGATAAGTAATTACGGTAAACGGTTAATGGTAGTAATCACGGTTAATTGGTAGATGATATAGGCAACCCTAGGGGAAGACCCTCCTAGAACCTCCCAACCTTGTAATTATCAGAGTTGGATCTTTTCTCCCAACAGAAATTGAACTCGATTGTTCTCATGAACTCAAGACCTCTGACACACAAAGGTAATCAGCAACCTTAAGCAAATAAAGATGGATGAAGAGACACCACGATTAGGGAACAAGCTAATCGATAAAGTCAGATTTGAATCCTAAGCCATGAACTCAAGAATTCAAGAGTAAGTTCGATTAAGAACTTGAAGGAAAATTCCTCACGATTTCTGGTTGTAATCATCTCCCCTTCGCTCATACAATAGGTGCCTTTATATAGGCTAAAACTAGGGCAAAAATCCGGCCCACATAAACCTGAAAGAAATTCGGTCCGCATAAAGAGCTTAAAGAACCAGCTCTTTAAGGCTTTTCGATAAGGCCCAATAAGTAATAAAATACTCAACGCCTAACAACTACTAAACTAGGTAGTCCTTAAACAACTACCAACTAAGCTAACAAGTATGAGATCATTCCTTCACTTCAAACGTGCAAGTGAACAAAGTAACTTCATGGTCCATCAAGTCTTCAAACCTAGCTTGCTCCCTGCTTGTATGGTGAATGATCAAGGCTCGTAAAGCTTCCTTCACCTTCTTGGTTCTTGATCTTGTCATCGGACCACCAATATTGATCAAAGGGTCCTTGACCCAAGGTTGAAGTTGTTGCGCACCCGTACTTGCATCATTCCCTCCCTCCTCGAAAGGATTCGTCCTCGAATCTTCAAAGTCTGTATCAAAATCAAAAGGGGATAGGTCAGACACATTAAAAGATGCGCTTATGCCATACTCACTTGGAAGTTCCAATTTGTATGCATTGTCATTGATCCTCTCTTGAACTTGAAAAGGTCCGTCGCCTCTTGGATGTAACTTGGTCCGTCGAGATGCTGGAAACCTTTCCTTCCTCATGTGCACCCAAACCCAATCACCAGGTTCGAATACAACATGCTTTCTTCCCTTATTCGCATGTTGTGCATATTGCGCATTTTTCTTTTCAATCTGAGCTCGGACTCTCTCATGCAAGGTCCGAACAGCCTCTGCCTTTTTGACACCATCTGCGCTTAAACACTCATCAACAGGAATAGGTGATAAATCTAGAGGGGTTAGCGGCTGAAACCCATAAACAATTTCAAAAGGAGAATGATTAGTAGTAGAATGAGTTGTTCGGTTATATGCAAACTCAGCGATAGGCAAACATTCTTCCCACTTCTTCAAGTTCTTTTGAACAATGGCTCGAAGTAGAGCACCAAGGGTTCGATTGGTTACCTCGGTTTGACCATCCGTTTGAGGATGACTAGAAGTAGAAAATAGCAACTTCGTTCCCAACTTTCCCCAAAGTGATTTCCAGAAGTAGCTTAAGAATTTCACATCCCTATCACTTACAATAGTACGCGGTACCCCATGCAATCTAACCACGTCCTTGAAGAATAAATCAGCAACATGGCGCGCATCACTTGTTTTCCTACAAGGGATAAAATGAGCCATTTTAGAAAATCTATCCACTACAACAAAGATACTATCCATACCTGTAGAAGATCTTGGTAAACCAAGCACAAAATCCATGGATATGTCTGTCCAAGGAGCATGAGGTACGGGTAGAGGAGTGTATAGTCCATGAGGGTTACTCCTTGACTTGGCCTGCTTACACTTTAAACACTTATCACAAATGTTAGCAACGTCACGCCTCATTTTAGGCCAATAGAAGTGTTCATGCAAGATGTCAAGAGATTTATCAATGCCGAAATGTCCCATCAATCCTCCACCATGGGCTTCTCTAACAAGTAATTCCCTCAGCGAACAATTGGGAATACATAGGCGATTTTCTTTGAATAAGAAACCTTCATGCCTATAGTACTTTTGAAATGCAGCATGTTCACAAGCTTGAAACACATTAGAAAAATCATCATCATGCGCATACATGTTTTTAATGTGCTCAAAACCAAGTAACTTAGTGCTCATGTTAGTGATCAAAGTATACCTCCTAGACAATGCATCTGCAACGACATTATCTTTCCCCTTCTTATACTTAATGATGTACGGGAAGGAATCAATAAATGCAATCCACTTCGCATGTCTTTTATGCAACTTACCCTGACCCTTAAGGAATTTAATTGATTCATGATCAGTATGTATCACAAATTCCTTAGGCATAAGATAATGCTGCCATACTTCAAGAGCACGCACAACAGCATACAATTCTTTATCATAAGTAGGGTAATTAAGAGCTCCCCCACTCAACTTTTCACTGAAATATGCCAATGGTCTATTATTTTGATGTAAGACAGCCCCTATGCCGATTCCACTAGCATCACATTCAACTTCAAACGTCACATCAAAATTAGGCAAAGCAAGAATAGGTGCTGAAGTTAACAAATCCTTAAGCTTATTAAATGACTCTTCTTGCTCTTTTCCCCATTGAAACCCCACACTCTTTTTAATTGTCTCATTCAAAGGTGCTGCAATAGTACTAAAGTCTTTAACAAATCTCCTATAGAAACTTGCAAGACCATGAAAAGACCTTACTTGAGACACATTGGTTGGAGTCGGCCACTCTAAGATGGCTTTTACCTTGGCGGGATCAACACGTATGCCATTTGCACCAACAATATATCCAAGGAAATTAACTTCAGGAGTGCAGAAGACACATTTTTCCATGTTAGCAAACAACCTATTTTCACGCAAGGCACTTAAAACAAGTCGCAAATGCTCAACATGTTCATCTAAAGACTTGCTAAAGATCAATATATCATCAAAATAAACAACAACAAACTTCCCAAGAAAATGCCTTAAAACATGGTTCATTAACCTCATGAAAGTACTTGGAGCGTTTGTTAAGCCGAAAGGCATCACAAGCCACTCATAAAGACCATACTTTGTTTTGAAAGCAGTTTTCCATTCGTCTCCTTCCTTTATCCTTATTTGATGATAACCAGATCTTAAGTCAATTTTAGTGAAAATGATTGCCCCATGCAATTCTTCTAACATATCATCTAACCTAGGAATAGGATGACGATACTTAACAGTAATTTTATTAATTGCACGACAATCTGTACACATTCTCCAAGTCCCTTCTTTCTTAGGCACTAAAATGACTGGAACTGCACAAGGACTAAGAGATTCACGTACCTGGTCCTTTTCAAGGAGGGAATCGACTTGCCTTTGGATTTCCTTTGTTTCCTCCGGATTTGCTCTATAGGCTGGTCGATTTGGGAGAATTGCTCCAGGAACAAAGTCGATTTGATGTTCGATACCTCGAATTGGAGGTAATCCTTTTGGTAGTTCCTCCGGAAACACATCCTTGAATTCCTGCAAAAGAGAGTAGATTGCACTAGGAAGAGAATCGGTTATGCCTAGTGTGTAAAAAGAAGAATAATCAGCTTCCCTGTACAGAAGTACTATGAGAAGACTTTGTGCATTCAAAGCCCTACCTACCTCTCGCACACTTGCATAGAAGCTCTTTTTGTTCACTTTCAAACTCTCGGCCTCACTAAGTTTTTTTTCCCTCGAATTTTCTTTTTCACTCAACTCGGCCTCTACTTTCTTTTTTTCCTCATCCTCAAGTACATTCGGCCTTTTCTTTGCCTCTCTCAGTTGTCTTTTCTCTCGCTCTTTTCTTAGATGTAATTGTTCCTCATACACTTGTGTAGGTGTCAAGGGTGAAAGAGTGATCTTGAGGTTGTCCATAATGAACTTATACTTATTAGTGAGTCCAATATGATCAGCCTGCCTATCATACTCCCACGGACGCCCTAACAAGACATGACTAGCTTGCATAGGAATTACATCACATAAAACTTGGTCCTTGTATCGACCAATAGAAAAAGTGATTAAAGCTTGTTTGGTCACCTTGACTTCCCCCCCCATCATTCAGCTTCGGGTAGAGTTTTTTTCTAAGATTTGCAAAATTCTGCTTGGTGTCTTGTTACTTGCTTATAGAGTCATTAATTCTGGAATTTTTGAGAGTTTGAGTTGTTTTAAGAACTTCGAGAAGGAAAATTGAGAGTGAGTGTGTTTCCTTGAGTGATACACGAGTGCTTGCAAGGTAGACTAGGATACACTTGTTTTGCAGGTTAGACAATATGTCTCAAGAGGGGAACATGCCTGAGCCGTCTGAGACCGACGTGTCACTCAAACTGGTGCTCCAAACTCTTCAAAAACAAGCGGAGAGACATGAATTTGCGATGGAGAAACATGAATTTGCGATGGCACAAATATCCGACAGGTTGGCTGCCATTGAGATGCGAGGTACCGGAGATACACACCATAGGGTTTCGAGTGTTCAGAGTGCTGATCATGATGCGGATGATGAGGGGTATCATTCTCACACCTCATTTCGATCAAGGAGAAGCCAAGAGGGAGCGAGGGAAGGTCGAGGCCGACCTAGGAGAACCGATGACAATCTTGGTTCCATCAAGACTAAGATGCCTACCTTTCATGGGAAAAATGATCCTGAAGCTTATTTAGATTGGGTTAGGAGAGTTGAGCAAGTGTTTGAAGTCCACAATTACTCTGAAGAGAAAAAGGTGAAACTTGCAGCTATTGAATTTGAAGATTATGCATCCATTTGGTGGGAGCAAGTATGTGCCACAAGGAGGAGAAATAGGGAACAACCAATTGACACTTGGGCTGAAATGAAGCAAGTGATGCGGAAACGATTTGTACCTTTCCATTACACCACGGACTTGTACAATCGGCTCCAACGACTCACCCAAGGGTCCAGTTCGGTTGATGAGTACCACAAACAAATGGAGGTAGCGATGATAAGGGCCAATATACAAGAGGATTCAGAAGCAACCATGGCAAGATTTCTTAATGGATTAAATCCTGAAATTCGGAAGAAGGTTGAGCTTCAAGACCACTTTGAGCTACAACAAATGGTGTCTTATGCCGAGAAGGTGGAAAGGCAAGCCTTACCTATAAAGACACCTAGTGGCCGAACCACTACATCCTCTTCCACACCTTGGAGACGTGATCAATTGCCAACATCCAATGCTTGGCCAAGGCAAGGCAATAAGGAAAGGGAAAACAGGCGAATGGAGCAGCCGTTCCATCCGAGTGCAACTCCTTCTAAACCAACCCCGCGACCAACTCTTCCAAGGCCAAATACGTCTACCGACCAGCCAAAGGCATGTTTCAAATGCAAGGGAATTGGCCACCTCATGGCTCAATGCCCTAACCGAAGCATCATGTACATGAATGAAGAGGGAATGTGGCAAAGCGAAGGAGAGGAGGAATATGCGGACATGCCACCACTTGAAGAAGAGGGGAAGGATGCTGACCTGATTGAAATAGAAGAGGACCCCGTGGCTCGAACTATGGTGACCATGAGAGTGCTAAATGCACAAGCGCAAGAAGATGATCTCCAACGGACCAACATTTTTCATACGAGATGCAAAATTGGAGATGAGGTATGTCTCATGATCATTGATAGTGGCTCTTGTACTAATTGCGTAGCTGCTGACTTTGTCGAACAAAAGCACCTTTCATGGACTTACCACCCTAAACCCTATAGACTATCTTGGTTAAATGATGGGGGGGAAGTCAAGGTGACCAAACAAGCTTTAATCACTTTTTCTATTGGTCGATACAAGGACCAAGTTTTATGTGATGTAATTCCTATGCAAGCTAGTCATGTCTTGTTAGGGCGTCCGTGGGAGTATGATAGGCAGGCTGATCATATTGGACTCACTAATAAGTATAAGTTCATTATGGACAACCTCAAGATCACTCTTTCACCCTTGACACCTACACAAGTGTATGAGGAACAATTACATCTAAGAAAAGAGCGAGAGAAAAGACAACTGAGAGAGGCAAAGAAAAGGCCGAATGTACTTGAGGATGAGGAAAAAAAGAAAGTAGAGGCCGAGTTGAGTGAAAAAGAAAATTCGAGGGGAAAAAAACTTAGTGAGGCCGAGAGTTTGAAAGTGAACAAAAAGAGCTTCTATGCAAGTGTGCGAGAGGTAGGTAGGGCTTTGAATGCACAAAGTCTTCTCATAGTACTTCTGTACAGGGAAGCTGATTATTCTTCTTTTTACACACTAGGCATAACCGATTCTCTTCCTAGTGCAATCTACTCTCTTTTGCAGGAATTCAAGGATGTGTTTCCGGAGGAACTACCAAAAGGATTACCTCCAATTCGAGGTATCGAACATCAAATCGACTTTGTTCCTGGAGCAATTCTCCCAAATCGACCAGCCTATAGAGCAAATCCGGAGGAAACAAAGGAAATCCAAAGGCAAGTCGATTCCCTCCTTGAAAAGGACCAGGTACGTGAATCTCTTAGTCCTTGTGCAGTTCCAGTCATTTTAGTGCCTAAGAAAGAAGGGACTTGGAGAATGTGTACAGATTGTCGTGCAATTAATAAAATTACTGTTAAGTATCGTCATCCTATTCCTAGGTTAGATGATATGTTAGAAGAATTGCATGGGGCAATCATTTTCACTAAAATTGACTTAAGATCTGGTTATCATCAAATAAGGATAAAGGAAGGAGACGAATGGAAAACTGCTTTCAAAACAAAGTATGGTCTTTATGAGTGGCTTGTGATGCCTTTCGGCTTAACAAACGCTCCAAGTACTTTCATGAGGTTAATGAACCATGTTTTAAGGCATTTTCTTGGGAAGTTTGTTGTTGTTTATTTTGATGATATATTGATCTTTAGCAAGTCTTTAGATGAACATGTTGAGCATTTGCGACTTGTTTTAAGTGCCTTGCGTGAAAATAGGTTGTTTGCTAACATGGAAAAATGTGTCTTCTGCACTCCTGAAGTTAATTTCCTTGGATATATTGTTGGTGCAAATGGCATACGTGTTGATCCCGCCAAGGTAAAAGCCATCTTAGAGTGGCCGACTCCAACCAATGTGTCTCAAGTAAGGTCTTTTCATGGTCTTGCAAGTTTCTATAGGAGATTTGTTAAAGACTTTAGTACTATTGCAGCACCTTTGAATGAGACAATTAAAAAGAGTGTGGGGTTTCAATGGGGAAAAGAGCAAGAAGAGTCATTTAATAAGCTTAAGGATTTGTTAACTTCAGCACCTATTCTTGCTTTGCCTAATTTTGATGTGACGTTTGAAGTTGAATGTGATGCTAGTGGAATCGGCATAGGGGCTGTCTTACATCAAAATAATAGACCATTGGCATATTTCAGTGAAAAGTTGAGTGGGGGAGCTCTTAATTACCCTACTTATGATAAAGAATTGTATGCTGTTGTGCGTGCTCTTGAAGTATGGCAGCATTATCTTATGCCTAAGGAATTTGTGATACATACTGATCATGAATCAATTAAATTCCTTAAGGGTCAGGGTAAGTTGCATAAAAGACATGCGAAGTGGATTGCATTTATTGATTCCTTCCCGTACATCATTAAGTATAAGAAGGGGAAAGATAATGTCGTTGCAGATGCATTGTCTAGGAGGTATACTTTGATCACTAACATGAGCACTAAGTTACTTGGTTTTGAGCACATTAAAAACATGTATGCGCATGATGATGATTTTTCTAATGTGTTTCAAGCTTGTGAACATGCTGCATTTCAAAAGTACTATAGGCATGAAGGTTTCTTATTCAAAGAAAATCGCCTATGTATTCCCAATTGTTCGCTGAGGGAATTACTTGTTAGAGAAGCCCATGGTGGAGGATTGATGGGACATTTCGGCATTGATAAATCTCTTGACATCTTGCATGAACACTTCTATTGGCCTAAAATGAGGCGTGACGTTGCTAACATTTGTGATAAGTGTTTAAAGTGTAAGCAGGCCAAGTCAAGGAGTAACCCTCATGGACTATACACTCCTCTACCCGTACCTCATGCTCCTTGGACAGACATATCCATGGATTTTGTGCTTGGTTTACCAAGATCTTCTACAGGTATGGATAGTATCTTTGTTGTAGTGGATAGATTTTCTAAAATGGCTCATTTTATCCCTTGTAGGAAAACAAGTGATGCGCGCCATGTTGCTGATTTATTCTTCAAGGACGTGGTTAGATTGCATGGGGTACCGCGTACTATTGTAAGTGATAGGGATGTGAAATTCTTAAGCTACTTCTGGAAATCACTTTGGGGAAAGTTGGGAACGAAGTTGCTATTTTCTACTTCTAGTCATCCTCAAACGGATGGTCAAACCGAGGTAACCAATCGAACCCTTGGTGCTCTACTTCGAGCCATTGTTCAAAAGAACTTGAAGAAGTGGGAAGAATGTTTGCCTATCGCTGAGTTTGCATATAACCGAACCACTCATTCTACTACTAATCATTCTCCTTTTGAAATTGTTTATGGGTTTCAGCCGCTAACCCCTCTAGATTTATCACCTATTCCTGTTGATGAGTGTTTAAGCGCAGATGGTGTCAAAAAGGCAGAGGCTGTTCGGACCTTGCATGAGAGAGTCCGAGCTCAGATTGAAAAGAAAAATGCGCAATATGCACAACATGCGAATAAGGGAAGAAAGCATGTTGTATTCGAACCTGGTGATTGGGTTTGGGTGCACATGAGGAAGGAAAGGTTTCCAGCATCTCGACGGACCAAGTTACATCCAAGAGGCGACGGACCTTTTCAAGTTCAAGAGAGGATCAATGACAATGCATACAAATTGGAACTTCCAAGTGAGTATGGCATAAGCGCATCTTTTAATGTGTCTGACCTATCCCCTTTTGATTTTGATACAGACTTTGAAGATTCGAGGACGAATCCTTTCGAGGAGGGAGGGAATGATGCAAGTACGGGTGCGCAACAACTTCAACCTTGGGTCAAGGACCCTTTGATCAATATTGGTGGTCCGATGACAAGATCAAGAACCAAGAAGGTGAAGGAAGCTTTACGAGCCTTGATCATTCACCATACAAGCAGGGAGCAAGCTAGGTTTGAAGACTTGATGGACCATGAAGTTACTTTGTTCACTTGCACGTTTGAAGTGAAGGAATGATCTCATACTTGTTAGCTTAGTTGGTAGTTGTTTAAGGACTACCTAGTTTAGTAGTTGTTAGGCGTTGAGTATTTTATTACTTATTGGGCCTTATCGAAAAGCCTTAAAGAGCTGGTTCTTTAAGCTCTTTATGCGGACCGAATTTCTTTCAGGTTTATGTGGGCCGGATTTTTGCCCTAGTTTTAGCCTATATAAAGGCACCTATTGTATGAGCGAAGGGGAGATGATTACAACCAGAAATCGTGAGGAATTTTCCTTCTACCAACTGATATAGGCAACCCTAGGGGAAGACCCTCCTAGAACCTCCCATCTCAATGGCAGCCAACCTGTCGGATATTTGTGCCATCGCAAATTCATGTTTCTCCATCGCAAATTCATGTCTCTCCGCTTGTTTTTGAAGAGTTTGGAGCACCAGTTTGAGTGACACGTCGGTCTCAGACGGCTCAGGCATGTTCCCCTCTTGAGACATATTGTCTAACCTGCAAAACAAGTGTATCCTAGTCTACCTTGCAAGCACTCGTGTATCACTCAAGGAAACACACTCACTCTCAATTTTCCTTCTCGAAGTTCTTAAAACAACTCAAACTCTCAAAAATTCCAGAATTAATGACTCTATAAGCAAGTAACAAGACACCAAGCAGAATTTTGCAAATCTTAGAAAAAAACTCTACCCGAAGCTGAAACTTTTTTTTTTTTCTCTTTGAGCTGTTGCTTTGCTGAATTTCTGGTCAGTATTTTGGAGTATAAATGGTGCTTTTGGGGTGCTCAAATAATGTACGAACCAGTCCTCAAATTTCAGTCAAATCGGATTGCAAAACTAGCTCAACCGATTTTAGAAACTCAAGAACTCCCAAGGCGGTTTGGGCTAAGGTGTTTGGTTTGGTTTTGAAAACGGAATTGGGTGTGTTTGGGGTTGGTTAGGTCGTTTGGGGTCTTTGGAATTCAATCAAGATTGGAACTCAAGAGTTGGAAACCAATCAAGATTAGGAAACTCAAGTTTTGGGAAATCAACCAAGATTTGGAGATTAACCAAGATTTGGGAACCCACCAAGAATTGGAAACTCACGATTTTTTTGGAAACTTGATTTCCTTTGTATGAGAGCCAATTCCTTCTCTTCTTCCTTTTTTTTTTCTTTTTTTTTTTTTCCTTTTTTCGGCTCTTCAAGGAACACAAATTCAGATCACACCAACAAGTTCAAGAAAACGGATGAAAGGTTATGCCAATTCCAAGAAAACCCTAGTTCTTGGTTTATTGTTCAAGAATTTTCAAAACAAGACTTGGTGGTCCAAGAACTTCAAGAATTTGTTCAAGAAACACAAGAATTTCCCCAAATTATGTTGTGGTGTTTAGGGTTTGCAAGAACAACAACCAATTCTCAAGAAATAGGCAAAACAGAATTTCAGCAATACTCAAAAGAAAATTCCAGCAATACTCTAGCAACTTGGACACTAAAACAATATAAGGTACGTGACTCTTTTTTTTTTTTTTTTCTTTAAACCCTAACAACCCAAACACAAGTATAACAACCCAAGAACTTGGACAGAAAACACAAAAAGACAACACCCAAACAGTTTTTTTTTTTGACTCGGATGAACAGTAACGTGAACAGTACGCTACAGTATGATGAACAGTAATTCGGAACAGTAACGATGAACAGTAATCGCTACAATTTTTTTTTTTTGACAAAAGACACAAACTAACAAGATATGAACAACTTCAATTAAAAGAGAATTAACCTGATGCTCTGATTACCAACTGATATAGGCAACCCTAGGGGAAGACCCTCCTAGAACCTCCCAACCTTGTAATTATCAGAGTTGGATCTTTTCTCCCAACAGAAATTGAACTCGATTGTTCTCATGAACTCAAGACCTCTGACACACAAAGGTAATCAGCAACCTTAAGCAAATAAAGATGGATGAAGAGACACCACGATTAGGGAACAAGCTAATCGATAAAGTCAGATTTGAATCCTAAGCCATGAACTCAAGAATTCAAGAGTAAGTTCGATTAAGAACTTGAAGGAAAATTCCTCACGATTTCTGGTTGTAATCATCTCCCCTTCGCTCATACAATAGGTGCCTTTATATAGGCTAAAACTAGGGCAAAAATCCGGCCCACATAAACCTGAAAGAAATTCGGTCCGCATAAAGAGCTTAAAGAACCAGCTCTTTAAGGCTTTTCGATAAGGCCCAATAAGTAATAAAATACTCAACGCCTAACAACTACTAAACTAGGTAGTCCTTAAACAACTACCAACTAAGCTAACAAGTATGAGATCATTCCTTCACTTCAAACGTGCAAGTGAACAAAGTAACTTCATGGTCCATCAAGTTTTCAAACCTAGCTTGCTCCCTGCTTGTATGGTGAATGATCAAGGCTCGTAAAGCTTCCTTCACCTTCTTGGTTCTTGATCTTGTCATCGGACCACCAATATTGATCAAAGGGTCCTTGACCCAAGGTTGAAGTTGTTGCGCACCCGTACTTGCATCAGTAGACATTAGTCATTTTAATAGGCCGCCATTGGCCATTTCTCACTTTACCACTTATGAGTCGAGGAGGTTCACTCCAACCGACTTATGCAGTCATAGCATAATTAATCATTTAAACACATCACATGAATATGCAATTCAAGTATTTCATGTCGAGTAATTCAAGTAGTCACGTAAATATGCTCTTCAAGCATTTCATATCGAGTAGTTCAAGTAGTCATGTAAATATGCTCTTCAAACATTTCATATCTAGTAATTCAAGTATACCTTACTTAGATATGCATGAGTGTGGTAAATATTTAACATGTAGCACTTAACACTTAATGACTATGGGATAAGCATGTCATAGACTTATTCAAATTACGTACTCCTATATGGAACACTCACCTATTCAAAACAAGTGAGTAAGTACTCAAACAAGTGTTTAGGCATCTATTTTGAGTTCCTCTTGAAGGTCTCCTTGAGCGCCTTAGCAAATAACCATCAATTATTATACACTATCACTTAGAACCCCTACTTATCAAAAAAAGTTGTACTAGTGTACAATCTAAGGAGAATTCATGAATTGAGTCTTAATTATTTATAATCGAGTCTCGGAAGTGGGTTTCAAAAATACAAGAGAAATCTGATTTTTGCCTTTGAAATCAAGTGTAAAACGGTCTAGCAATATCGGAGGAAAATGGAGAGTTTGAAACCCTCAATTTCCTTTAAGTTCAGAAATTTCAGATTCGGCAAGCAAAATTTGAAAAATCAGATCTCACTCTCTATGAGTCCAAAATTGGAAAATTTGGCACCGTTGGAAACTACTTCCAAAGTACTAAAAGTTTCTAGAATACAATTTTCCATGATTCCAAACGGAAAGTACTCAAAATTTAGCTCAAATTTGCTGTTTTGGGGCACTTGAGACAAGTTTAGGTCGGTTTTTGGCCAATTTTGAAAATTCGGTAAATTTCACTTGATTTGAACTAACCTCTGAAATTTGGAACTCTATTAGAGTTGCAATCCAAGTTTAAGACAAAACAAACAGAACAAGAATCGGAGTTTTGAGCACCAAGATATGGAAGCTCAAAGTTGCTGAAAATTTGAGACAATTATGAAATTTCCAGGTTTAAAGTACCAACTTTGAGAATTTGTTCGAGTATCGAAATGGACTCGGAATGGCACCAAAATTAGCAGTATTACACTACCATATAAGGGCCATTTCTCTATCAAATTTCATATGAAAATTCATTCGAGAAGTTGGTTAACGAAACCACTAAAGTCCCAAGAAGTTTCAAGGCAAATCTGCCTCGGACTTCCGTCTTTTCGTTTTCAAGCATTTGACCGAGGAAATTTCCTCAAACATGGTTCATTGGTGTAGAAAAGATCTAATAAACATTCCAAGATAGGTTTGGTAGGTGATTAACACCAAGAATCTCGAATTAACAAGTCTCAATCAAGTTTAGTAACAATTCTGTCCAAAAGGAGGGTTTTCCTTCAAGAATTCAGTTTCGAAATACGGCCACAAATCACTCAATTCAACTCAGAATTGGACGTGGTTAGTGGCATTGGAAAACACATTCATAAAGCTACAATTTCTCAGAAGAAACCATTTTCAAAATCTGTCCAGAACTAATCCACATTGGAGTTTCAAGTTGTAGTTCATGTTCTGCCTTCCAGGGAACTAACGAAACAGGGCAACCAAGTTCAAATGGTTGGTACGGATTGCTTATGTGGAATCAGGACGTGCATTTTATACCGTTGGAAATATGGGAATGTCTAGTTTTCAGTTCCGTAAACAGCACTCGATTTTGACATCGAAGTAAAAAGTTATGGCCGAAAGAAAAGAACTACCTGGGCAATCCGAGAAAATTTTCCAGTTTTGCTAAACCTTTGAAATCACTATAATTGACCAACCAAATCATGTTATTTTTCAATGAAACTTTCTTCACCATTCATATAACATGTATACATCACAAACAAGTCATTAGAACCTCAAAATTTTGCACCAAAATGCACGAACATGGCAGGGGTAAAATGGTCACTTTTGTTCACTGCACCTTCCTTGAATTTCTACCAACAACCCAACATTAATCCACTAATTTAAGCACTAAACCAACATTAATAACATCATCATTCATCAAATCAGTCCATTCAATCCAAGTGGGAGTTCATAGAGCCCACACAACAATTTCTTCCAACATAAACAAACTACCCACATGCATGATACGAAATATGGGCCGCTTTGGAAGGTTTAAAAGGAGCAGAAATCTGGAAATTTTTTAGCTACCAAATTCTGTTTGCAGCCGACTTTGGAAGGTTTAAAAGGAGCAGAAATCTGGAAATTTTTTAGCTACCAAATTCTGTTTTGCAGCCGACTTTGGAAGGTTTAAAAGGAGCAGAAATCTGGAAATTTTTTAGCTACCAAATTCTGTTTTGCAGCCGACTTTGGGAGGTTTCAAAAGAGAAGGAAATCTGGAATTTTTTTTGAAAACAATTCTGATTTGTTATAGCCGACTTTAGGAAGGCTTTTGGAGAGGGAATCTGGAAAAATTTTGGTAATAATTCTGTTTGGTTAGCCGACTTTAAGGAAATTTCCAAATAAGTCCAACACCTAACTTGTTTCCAAAAATCAATTGGGCAATTAAGTAAAGCACTTGGGAACTCCATCATCGTACTTGGACTTTCTTTTTTTTCTTTGTACATCAATTCTTCCCTCTTCCATTCCTTATTCATTACTTGAGCTTTCCATTTCTACTTTTTGTTCCCTTGCTCTTTTGATACAATTGGGAGCTATTTTGATTAAAGTTTGATTGAACTTCCTTGAGAAAATTTCTGATTTCTTCAAAGGAAACAAACAAGTGGTTTGAGCAGTGAATTGGTGAGATCATTAGAGTGACATAAGCACTTGAGTGAAAACACGAGAGGAGCGAAACACGTAAGGGAGCGAGTGAGGACTGTTCTACTAATTTTTGTTGAGTTTTGCAGGTAATAAAAGTATGAGACAAACGAATGCTCAACTGGAGCTCCACCATCTTGTGCCTAAAGGAGTAAATACTGTGGCATTGCGTGAGATAACTGCGCAATTGGAAATCATCAAAGCTCAAAAAAATGATTGGTTTTATACACGTTGCCATATCAAGGATAAAGTTTGCAGCTTAGCCATTGATAAGGGTTGTGAAGTTAATCTCGCAAGTACTGTCTTGGTTGAGAAATTGAATCTTCCAACCATTGATCATCTTCGCCCTTACAAGTTGCAAAGTGATAGTGGTGATATTTGGATTACTAAGCACACACTTGTTCCTTTTCGTATTGGTCAATACGTGGATGAGGTGTTGTGTGATGTGGTTCCCATTCAAGTGACGCATGTGCTGTTGGGACAATGGTGGATGTTTAATCGAGAAGTCAAATATGATGGATATACTAATAAGTATTCCTTCACATTTAATGGCCGTCGTACCAGGCTTGTGTCGCTTAACTCTAAGCAACTTTGTATTGATCTAGCATACATGAAGAGTGAGTATGAGCGTTATAGTATGAAGAAAGAGCTGGAGGAGAGAATTGTGACTGAAGAGGTAAAATTCGAGGGAGTTGAAAAGGAGAAAGAGGTTGAGAATAATGAGGGGAAAAAGTCAGCTACTAAGCATGAAAAAGAGATTAAAAATTCTAAGAGTAAGCTGATTGTGAGAAAGGATGTGAGCACATATGTTTTTTCTAACGATCTTGACTCTACTTTGTTTAGTGTTTCTACTTTTATGCAGGTTAAGCAAGGAAAAATTGAGTTGATCTTGGCATGTTCTATGCCTAAATCCATTGGTGAATATGAAACTTTTCATGGAGTTTGCACCTTAAGTGTTGTCTCTCTTTGTCATCCACTGATGTTCAACGTCAACCATGAGCCTGATTTGCTTGTTGGGAGGAATAATGAAGTTTCAAAGGGAGTTTCTACACTTGAAACTTGTTATAAATTTCCTTCTTATTTTGTTGGTGACAATCCTTTCCTCATTGGCCCAAATTCTGATTCCTTTCAACCTGGTTTTATTCTTCAATTTGAGGGTTCAAAAGCTACCTATCTCGATCTTGTTCCATTTGTGCAAGATAGGCCATACCCACAACAACTTGCAATGAATTTTGTAACTTTGCACAATCATGTCCGAGACTTTCCTAGCCTGATTGAGCATCACTATGAAGATCCTTATCTTGTGAATGTGAATGGTAAGCTGTCAAGTGATTTTATACCTACAAAACCTAATCGTGTGATTTATTGTGTAGGTCCAAATTCGACCATTCATGACACAATGCTGATTAGAGAGCTTTGGAGTGGTTGGAGCAAAGCCTTGAGTTTCCCATGGCGGATTGTGAGCATTTTCAAGCTAACCAAGAGACATGTGCACCGAATTACAATAATCATGACGTATGCAAGTATCGTTCATTCTAAGAGAGCCAATATGTGGAGATTTGAAGTTTCATACTGCCAACTCTTGTAGTACCATTCATTTCCAAACACGATTTGAGGACAAATCTTTTTTTAAGAGGAGGGGAATGATACGAAATATGGGCCGCTTATGGGCCATGTTTTGGGCTGCAAGAGATTGAATCTTTTAGTAATAGTTAGTAGTTTATTTTCTAGATTTCTATTTTATTTGCTAGGAATAAATTCGGTCCAAGACCTCATGTTGAGTTGGATCCGATTTATAGAGTCTAGGCTCACTATAACTTAAGTTGGTTAATTAGCTTTTATTGGGTTATGTTGGGCCAGCTTAAAGCTTTCATTGGATCGATTATAAGATGACCATTAGATAGTGGATTTGAGTAGTGGAATCGGGCCAAAGGCCTAGCCTAGCCGAGTTAGGGTTTTCAAGTCACTTTAGGTTTTCAAGTTGTAAGGCTATATATAGCCTAGGTTTTCATTCATTAAAGGGGGAATTCAGATTTTATAAAATACTCGTGAGTTTATTCACTCTCTCTTGCCTCAAGAGAATTTCCTTTGAATACTTGAGAATTAATCTCAAGTTGTTCATTGAACTTATCAATCAAGTAGTCTCATTGATTGTGGCGTTCTTCTATCTATACTTTTGGTTCACTAAATTTGCTAGTCTTGGGTTAAGGATTATCCTTAGTTCGTGGCTCGTGATTCTAGAAGGGTCAAAGTTCCGCAAACCCACTCAACTTGGTGTTCGTCTAGATCCGTCGCACATCAATGCATGCATGAGATTATATATGCCTTACTACTTCCATAAAACAAGATTTATGGGCTTGATCGTCATATACCTTCTTAGATTCTAAAGATCAGATTTTTGGCCATAAGAAAGCTCCAAGAAACCGTGAAAATGAAGCTCTTCTCCTTGCCTAAGTGAATCTCCAAGTGGATAACAAGTTGGTTGTAAATTTTGAAGTGATTTGGAGCAAGAAAATGGAGTGAGATGATGAAGCTTTTGGTTTCTTCTTCTCCTTAGGGAGTTTGGCCAGCTTGAGGGGTGAGAGAGTGTAAAAATCTGATATGGTTAGCTTCTAGAGTAAGCTTGGTTGTTGGGGCTTGGTGCACAAAAGTCAACTCTTCATTAATGCGCATACGCACGTGTTTCGTGCTCGTTTCCGCTCGGATTTGTTTCATTTGTGCACTAAACCTCTAATATACTTATATTCATACTATTATTATTCACTCTTAATGGTCAAAAAAATAAAGGTCTAATGTCCCTTAATTAATCGCGCGCGTGAAAACACGTACTTCCGATTTGAGCGCAATAAAGTGAAATCTCCAAGAAATTCTTATAACGATAGTGTGAGAACCCTCTTTTTTTTTTTAAATACAATTTCCCCAAACTACATGCCTTGCACCAAGATTTAAAGCACCTCTTATATGTCCTAGCATTATATTTTACAATGTGTTACAACAAATTCCTTGTATTGACCCTCACTTTAAAACACAATTTTCTTATTTACATGCCTTATTATAGGATCTAGACCATTTAATATATTCCCTTACAATATATTTCCTATGTATTATAATAATTTCCATGCATTTCATTTCAATTCATTTTACTTGAAGTAAAATATTTCCTTGAGCTAGGTTGTAAATAATTCACCACTTGTAATTGTCCAAGTGTTCTTTTATTAGTGGTTGGAACTTTACATGTAGGATTAGAGGTGTTAAATATGTATTGGTACATTTGGAAATGTTAGTATGTCATTAGTCAAAGATTAAGAAAGGATTGGACAAGGATGGAGCCAAGTGGCAAAACCCTAGCCATGGATCTTGTTTGACCAAGGGATTAGAAAGAATTTAAACCAAAAATTGGCCCTTTTATTTCCTCCTTGTGGCCGACTTTCATGAAGCTTAGAGAGGAAGAGAGAAACTCCATTTTTCCTTGCTTTCTAACCCTAGTAAATCAAGAGCAAAAATCAAAAGAGAAAGAACTTGAGTGAGTTGAGAAACTTCCCTTTCATTCCTAGTGGTTGATCCAAGCTTGAAGCTTCCATCTTGGTGGATTGTTTGGTGACCTAAGCAACTTGTAAGAGAGGTAAATGACCTTTAACTTTGGGGGTTATGATGTTATATCATCTATTTTAAGTTTTTATGGTGAAATACAAGTTGTTTTGGTTGAGATTTGGGGTTAATTCCTTCAATTAAACGAGTAGTAGTTAAGCTTGTTAGTATGCCTACCAAGTGTTTGATGAAATACCTAGCCCTTGTTCATGTGTGTGTATGAGGTATTAACATGTTTTTGAGCCCCTTTTTAGTAGATCTAATACTTGTTATGTGATTGGAGTACAAATCATGAAAGGTTGAAAATTAGAAAAGTTGGGGAGGTGCTGTCCGAAAATTTCAAGGGCTTGCTGCCCTGTTTTGCTTTGATAATTTCATGCTTAATTTGGCTACAAGTGTGAGGGATATATGTTGGGTTATGTGTGTGGAGGTTGTCTACAAAAAATTAGCCAATTCGGTTGGATAAATCTTGAGTTATGAGCAAAAAGGAAAAACTGGACTAGGTCCAGGAATTTTCTGACCAGTGATCTTGTGAAGGTCATAACATTTTACTCAATGATCGGAATTGAGTGCCGTTTATGGAATTTAAAAGTAGACTCTTAGAACTTTAAAATGGTATCAAGCTCATTTTTTGGTTCGTCCCGAGCGATTCGTGGTGAGTCTTGAAAGTTGGCTGCCCGGTTGTTACTGTTCATCCGAGACTGTCCAGAAAATTCTTGTAGTTGCTTAATTTTGAACCACTTACGTTTGGATTTTGGAAATGGTTTCTTCTACACAAATATAGCCTTGTGAACCTAGTTTCTAACGGCACCAACGGAACCTAATTTTAACATTTCTACAGTGAATTATAACTGTTTTCCCGAGACTGCCGGACAAGACTGTTTAATCCGAATAAGGAACCTTTAAGTCTAAATGAAACATTTCTCTTGCCGAGCTTTCATGTACACACTAAACTTATTTTCTCATGAACTTTTACCATGTTATGGATCCTATTGCCTACCAAATTAAGTAGCCTAGATTACTCATTCAGTTTCTTAATGAACCTATACTTTAGTAAAGAACGAATCCAATTGTTAATGATTTCACTCATTGACCTAGGTTTGGGAAACGAATGTGATCGTAACTGAGACATTTGACGTCGATTGCTACTTTTGCTTGATAGGTGAGTGTTCCACTATCTGCTACATGTTATCTGAATATTTGAAATTCTTGATTTATGACTGTTAGAGCCAAATACTGTTTTGATAAAATGGAGGTGAGCGTATACTTTATCGTACTCGACCTCACTTGTTTTCCAATGCGGCTCTGTATACTGTTATTATGAGATGTGATTTCTCTATATATGATTGTGTTTAAATTTTTTGGGTGATATCCCATCAACTACTGCTATTGTTTGGGTACCTAACCTCTTAAGTGAGTCGGTTGTATCGAGCCAGCAAGGGTTTAGTCGAGAAGGCCGATAAACCTTGGGGACTGATATTTGGAGGTCCCTGGTGAAGTATAGCCGTTGTGCTTGCTTGTTGTGTTGTCCAGCACCACCAGTGGTAAAATCCTCGACTTGATCCTGTTTCTTTGGAATCTTGAATTCCTGGAACACTCGAGTATTACCAAACTACTGTTATGGAGTGCGGGCCCGGTAGGGGGTTGATTGGTGGACGGAGATTGGTGAAAGTAGTGTTCTATGGACCTTATATACTGTGCATACAAGTGTTGATGGAGTGTCAACAGGAGACAATTATGATCAAGCATCTTTGGCTTTTGAAAGCCACCCGTATCCTTAAATTAAACTGTGATTAAACTGTTTTTCTACTGTACGGTGTTTATTTGATTATTTTGTGACCTTATGTGGCTATGTGTTTAATTGCTTTATTTGGAATCTCACTGGAGTTTAGCTCACCCCATTCCCTTTGTTTTTCTTAACAGATCGGGAAGGGATTTGATCAAGAATTTTCTTAACTTTATTTTGCTTGTACTTGTGCTTTGAGGTTGTAACTTTTGTTTAAACAGACTGGTAAGCTTGTACCCATAAGTTCGACTTATGCTATGTAATTTTGAGTATGGAGTGGTAGTAGACAATTAGTTATCTAAATACTAAATCTAAACATTGGATTAGTGATTATGTATCAATCAGGGTTTCATTCCCTTGCTTGGAAGATATCTCGTCCGTTTCATCGGTGTTATTAATACTGTGAACGACTGAATTCCGACGAGAATTGGGCAGGCAGTCCGTTGATACCTTAGGGTTCGCCCTAGGGAGAGGTGGGGCTGTCACAGATAGTATAACTAATTATCACTTGAGCACTTAAACATAAAAATACCTATTTCAAGACTAATGTACAAGTCTCTAACTTTTCAAGCTTATTGTACTCTTAAATCGGTTATTATCTCCAAATGCGTATTCGCTATTCTCACTAATCTAGCTTTCCAAAAATTAATTTTCGAAACAAGTCATTTTCAAAATACATGTAAGCCATAATTCCATTTAATTGGGTCTAAAAAAGTTGGAATAAAATATTTAGAGAGAACGGGTGAGTAAATAATTAATTAAGCCAGTAAAATAAAATAAAATAAGAAAATTTCGGGTCCTCACAACCTCCCCTTGTTAAAAGAATTTCGTCCTCGAAATTCACACGTACGATAATATCGCACCCCTTATTTGCCAGATCCATTAGATCTACCAAAATTCACAACTTCTATAATTTGCACTAACAATTAAGCACTGATTTCTTCATGGGACTCCTACCCTCCAAACTATAGGGCAACAATCACACTTTACTTGTATCACTCACGAAAATAGGGTTTTCACAAGAATAGTCAACTCCAGGGTCAATTAAAGGTCAAGTTAAATGATTCAATCTGGTGGTTCGAAACTCGAATAGGAAGATATATTTTCGATAGAAAACTAACTTTACCAAAATCTTTGACTCAATTTGTCCAAAAATCATTTACTGGCATTCAATCTACAAAATTAACAATTTTAGAAATAACCAGATTTCTTTGGTCCCAAATAACCACTTAAATTTTTGTTCAAATCAAGTCAATCATAATATACGAGACAAAAACGAGAGTTTTTTTTTTGATGTATTTCGGATATGTATGTGGCAAAATACGATTCACAATTTCAAAATTAGAGCTAAAAGATACAAACCTTTCTTCATGGTCTGAAACTAAGTTTTCTTAGTAAGAAACTTCAGGTCATGTTTTTGCCACCGTCATTAATACATATTTCAAATTCCTCAAATACATTTAAGAAGATTAATCATGCCACTCAATGCATGTGTATTAAAGAGCGTATATAATGAAATAACATATAACTAAAGGATGTTTCAAAAATTTCATCAAAGTTTCGAGTTAAGAATTGCATTTGAATAAACATATATTCTAGAAAACGCTTTTAAGAGAGAATGTGTTTTTTTTTTAAGTACAACAGATAAGTAATGAGTTCAAGTCACTTTACAAATAACCGACGAAATACTTCGAAAATTCAAACATTCATAAAAGGTTGAAACATGTCCACATGACCAATCACAAGATTCAGTAGAACAATTATTAAAATTGCACAGGGGAGAACCTCTCTAGGTAGCCAACTAGATCAATCTTTTATATCACTGGTAGGTCTAATCTTCTCGTTCATTTCCAATTCATATCTATCACTAAGATCCCATTGGATTGCATAAGACCGGTCATCATTCTTTCTCAAGAGTGCGGGTTGCCTAAACCCACACCGCAACCCATTCATTGTCATTGCCGAGCCATACTTAATATAAGTCTATAGGCGTAAGAAAAGGAATAATTAGGCATAGAAGAACTTAAAATATATCCAAGTTACAAATACATTTAAAATTAGAAGCATGAATCTTTACATATATCAAAAGTCATAGTATGAATCAAGAGGTCACAAACAAGCTATGTAAAGTACATACCAAGTCAAAGTCAATAAACAAGAATGAACAAGTGATTATCATCTACCTCCAAGGCACAAACTCTTAAGTTCTACTTCCATCGTCCCACTACGAAAGATCACAAGTAGTAATTCACTAGATTAATTGGAACTAAATGATCCCCATTCCCTAACATGTTCAACTTTAACCTCAACACACGGATCTTTTAGGCCACGATCTTCTTCATCTCTCGCTCTTAATTATTGTGCCATCTTAGTCAAACGATTATCGGTTTCTTGTAACTATTCATGTGAAATATCGATTCATTCTTATCCCCCGCAAATGGAGATCTCAAGTTCTTAGCATTGTCCTCAACGCTTGAGTACTCGGGTACAAGAATCCGGAATAAGATAATTCACATCTCGAGCTGGCCAGTTCCCAAGAGTAAATCATCACATTTGAGATTCCTACCCAACATACATACCAAATATTTTTCCTAAATATCAAGACAAAGGGGTTTATACCTATCACATTCATGATTCATAGTTTATACTCTAGAAGAGTACTTAAGACTTTACTCATTCACATAACTAGGACCATAACACCACTTGGCCCAAACTCACCCCGCACACAGACTACGCAAAGCGGCTCAAATTTTCATCCTTGCAAGCGATCACTTAACTTTCAAACCAGTCCCACAGTCCGGCATCCTAAACTTTTAAGGCTAGGATACACTACAAAGATCTGAAATCTAAGCTTTGATACCAACTGTGACGTCCCCACTTCTCCCTAAGGCGAACCAAAGGGTATTCATGGGACGCCTGCCCAACTCTCGTTAGGACTCGGTACAATCCACAATTCAAAACTCGGAATACTTCAAATAACTTCAATACATAATTAAAGTACTCCTAAATATTTCACACTTATAATTATTTAGCTTTCAAGCTTAAGTACAACCCAACGGAATATGTACCATAACCATCCGCTATAATACAACTTAAAATTTTCAAAAGAAAGCTATCTGTACTATTCACGAGCACTCTTGGTCTCGAACCCTGTTAAAGAGAACAAAAACATGGGATGAGCTACACAACCCAGTGAAGTTCTAAGGCACTCTAGCAGTTCTAATAAATCAAGTAATTGAGCATACCACATGTATGGTTCGGGGTTGCACGTTGGCTCATGAACATGAGACAATTATCATTATACGAGTACTTTGACCATATCACAGGTATGACACATTAACATGAGACCATTATCATGATACGAGTAATTTGAGCATGTCACGGGTATGAGTCAAGATTTGCACGTTGGCACATTTGCATGAAATAGTTATCTCTATGCAAAATAAACACGCATTGAAGGATACGGTGTTCCAGTGGAACCATGTCGGTCATCTGCACCTTATAACTTCCGGATCTCCTCGGTTTGTCTGACCATCACCTTATCCCTTCAGTGGTAGTACTCGAGTATACGGAAACGGTAGCCTACGGTTCCAACCTACCCGACCGAGCCCAGTCCTGCCTCGAGTAGGTTAGTAACCAAGGGCAGGGCCCAGTTCAGTTTAGAACTTACAACATGCACAAGTAATCAAGTAAACCGATGAATGGTAAAAAATTATCATTTTAGTAGGTCGAATGAGATAAAGTACACACTCGCCTTAAAATAATGGACAATTTCATATGAGCAATTACTAGCAACAATTAACACATAAACACGTAAGCAATATTTGATAATTTCATGTGAACATGTAATTTACGATAATCAAGTAATCAAGCACCAGATAATCAAGTAGATAGAAAAACGGTAAGTAATTACGGTAAACGGTTAACGGTAGTAATCACGGTTAATTAGTAGATATTAGTCATTTTAATAGGCCGTCATTGGCCATTTTATGCAGTTATAGTATAATTAATCATTTAAACACATCACATGAATATGCAATTCAAGTATTTCATGTCAAGTAATTCAAGTAGTCACGTAAATATGCTCTTCAAGCATTTCATATCGAGTAGTTCAAGTAGTCATGTAAATATGTTATTCAAGCATTTCATATCTAGTAATTCAAGTATACCTTACTTAGATATGCGTGAGTGTGGTAAATATTTAACATGTAGCACTTAACACTTAATGGCTATGGGATAAGCATGTCATAGACTTATTCAAATTACGTACTCCTATATGGAAGACTCACCTATTCAAAACAAATGAGTAAGTATTCAAACAAGTGTTTAGGCGTCCATTTCGAGTTCCTCTTGAAGGTCTCCTTGAGCGCCTGAGCAAATAACCATCAATTATTATACACTATCACTTAGAACCCCTACTTATCAAAGAAATTTGTACTAGTGTACAATCTAAGGAGAATTCATGAATTGAGCCTTAATTATTTAAAATCGGGGTTCGGAAGTGGATTTCAAAAACACAAGAGAAATCTGATTTTCGCCTTTGAAATCAAGTGTAAAACGGTCTAGCAATATCGGAGGAAAATAGAGAGTTTGAAACCCTCAATTTCCTTTAAGTTTGGAAATTTCAGATTCGGCAAGCAAATTTTGAAAAATCAGATCTCACACTCTATGAGTCCAAAATTAGAAAATTTGGTACCGTTCGAAACTACTTCCAAAATACTAAAAGTTCTTAGAATACACTTTTCCATGATTTCAAACGGAAAGTACTCAAAATTAGCTCAAAGTTGATGTTTTGGGGCACTTGAGACAGGTTTAGGTCGGTTTTTGGCCAACTTTGAAAATTCGGCAAAATTCACTTGATTTGAACTAATCTCTGAAATTTGGAACTCTATTAGAGTTCAATCCAAGTTTAAGACAAAACAAACGGAACAAGAATCAGAGTTTTGAGCACCAAGATATAGTAGGTCAAAGTTGCTGAAAATTTGAGACAATTATGAAATTTCAAGGTTTAAAGTACCAACTTTGAGATTTTGTTCGAGTATCGAAATGGACTCGGAATGGCACCAAAATTAGCAGTATTACACTACCATATAAGGGCCATTTCTCTATCAAATTTCATATGAAAATTCATTCGAGAAGTTGGTTAACGAAACCACTAAAGTCCCAAGAAGTTTCAAGGCAAATCTGCCTCGGACTTCCGTCTTTTCGTTTTCAAGCATTTGACCGAGGAAATTTCCTCAAACATGGTTCATTGGTGTAGACAAGGTCTAATAAGCATTCTAAGATAGGTTTGGTAGGTGATTAACACCAAGAATCTCGAATTAACAAGTCTCAATCAAGTTTAGTAACAATTCTGCCCAAAAGGAGGGTTTTCCTTCAAGAAGTCAGTTTCGAAATACGGCCTCAAATGACACAATTCAACTCGGAATTGGACATGATTGGTGGCGTTGGAAAACGCATTCATAAATCTACAATTTCTCAGAAGAAACCATTTTCAAAATCTGTCCACCACTAGTCCATATTGGAGCCTCAAGTTGTAGTTCATGTTCTGCCTTCCAGGGAACTAACGAAACAGGGCATCCAAGTTCAAACGGTTGGTACGGATTACTCATATGGAATCAGGACATGCATTTTATATCGTTGGAAATATGGGAATATCTAGTTTCCAGTGCTATAAACGGTACTCAATTTTGACATCATAGTAAAAAGTTATGGCCGAAAGAAAAGGACTGCCTGGGCAATCCGGAAAAATTTTCCAGTTTTGCTAAACCTCTGAAATCACTACAATTGACTAACCAAATCATGTTATTTTTCAATGAAACTTTCTACACCATTCCTATAACATGTATACATCACAAAAAAGTCATTAGAACCTCAAAATTTTGAACCAAAGTGCACGAGCATGGCAGGGGTAAAATGGTCACTTTTGTTCATTGCACCTTCCTTGAATTTCTACCAACAACCCAACATTAATCCACTAATTTAAGCACTAAACCAACATTAATAACATCATCATTCATCAAATCAATCCATCCAATCTAAGTGGGAGTTCATAGAGTCCACACAACAATTTTTCGAATATAAACAAGCTACCCACATGAATGCATGAACTTATATATGCTTTACTACTTCCATAAGACAAGATTTAAGGGCTTGATCGTCATATACCTTCTTAGATGCTAAAGGTCTGATTTTTGGCCATAATAAAGCTCCAAGAAACCGTGGAAATGAAGCTCTTCTCCTTGCCTAAGTGAATCTCCAAGTGGATAACAAGTTGGGTGTAAATTCTGAAGTGATTTGGAGCAAGAAAATGGAGTGAGATGATGAAGCTTTTGGTTCCTTCTTCTCCTTAGGGAGTTCAGCCAGCTTGAGGGGTGAGAGATAGTGTAAAAATCTGATATGGTTAGCTTCTAGAGTAAACTTGGTTGTTGGGCTTGGTGCACAAAAGTCAACTCTTCATTAATGTGGATACGCGCGCGTTTCGTGCTCGTTTCCGCTCGGGTTTGTTTCACTTGTGCACTAAACCTCTAATGCACTTATATTCATACTATTATTATTCAATCTTAATGGTCAAAAAAATAAAGGTCTAAAGTCCCTTAATTAATCGCGCGCGTGAAAACACGTTCTTCCGATTTGAGCGCAATAAAGTGAAATCTCCAAAAAATTCTTATAACGATAGTATAACTAACTATCACTTGAGCACATAAACATAAAAATACCTATTTCAAGGCTAATGTACAAGTCTCCAATTTTCCAAGTTTATTGTACTCTCAAATCGATTATTATCTCCAAACGTGTATTCGTTATTCTCACTAATCTAGCTTTCCAAAAATTAATTTTCGAAACAAGTCATTTTAAAAATACATGTAAGCCATAATTCCATGTAATTGGGTTTAAAAAGATTGGAATAAAATATTTAGAGAGAACGGGTGAGTAAATAATTAATTAAGCCAGTAAAATAAAATAAAATAAGAAAATTTCGGATCCTCACAGAGACTCGGCAAAGCAAGTGGAATCTAGCTCCTGAGAGCTCCCGTATCCTTCTTGAATATGTTTTGTGACTATTCATGACTTACTTGAATGTTATAGTTTTATTTCTCGTACAAGTTTTATTGCTATTTGAATTACGTACTTGCATGATTTTCTTGGTCTTACTGAGCGTTAGTTCATCCCATTAGTTTTGTTTTCCTTAACAGGATCAGATGGAAAGATTTTTGGAGAAAAGCCGACTAGATTACTTTTTTTATTAGTACCTTGGTTGTAATTGTTTAGTCGACTTATAATGGTTGTATTTTGGGATTTGATGTATCTTTTGAGAACTTATGATGTGAGATTTGAATGTTTACCTAAGGGAGCGACTTTGATGTACTTCGACTTTTATCATTAGTTATTTATCTTTAATTTTGAATTGAAATTGTATCGAATCCTAGCGAGAGCTAGCCAGGCGTCCCGCCGATACCCTTTGGTTTGCCTTAGGGAGAAGTGGGGGCGTCACAGTTAGTATCAGAGCACTAGGTTTAGAGATCTATTTGGGAGATATATTAAAGACTTTACCCTTGAGAATAGGAATGAGATAATTTAGTTATACCTTAAGTGATGTTTGAGCGAGTTAGTGACTTTAAGTGTCTAACTTGGAATTTACGGTTGTTTTGTAGGGATGGAGAATAGTAATGGACATGCTAATGGCCACGTGGAGTCTCTTAGGCCTATCTACTATCGAGCACTTGGCGGAGGAGCTCGCGTTCGATTCTCGCCATCCTTTAGGTTTTTTCGTTGTCCTTGGAGGGCCACGCATGCTTACCCTATTGACCTTGTACTATCCATCGACGATGAGCGTCGGCAGTTGGTGATTACTAACAGGGCCTTACTCCAGGAGGTCGAGGAGTTGAGCGCTATGATAGACACTCAGGATGGTAGGATTGCAGAACTAGAGGGGATGGTAGTGGGCGAGATGGCTAGGGCTCAGGCTACTCGTGATGAGTTTCAGAGGGATAGGGGTCGACTCACTAGGATAGGCGAAGAGATCCGGGATTGAGTTTCTGGGATTCTAACCGACACCACTATGTTGATTGATGAGGTGATGGACGTTGTTTAGAGTCCGGTTCCTGAGGGAACTTCTGAGGAGGATCCGGAGGATGACCCAGAGGAGGAGGTCCCGCCTGATAGTCCTACTGAGAATTAGACTAGGAGTGATAAATCTTTTGACTTTTGTAGTTGGAATTAGCTGGGGTGGTGCTAGTTCAAAGGCCATTGTATTTTGCTTAACTGTATGGCCTACTTTTGAGGCACTTGAATCTACTTTTATCGTGCATGACTAAAAGTACTTTTGTGGCACCTGTGTGCTATATTTTGTAAATGACCCATGACTTGTTAATTGTATGGACCTTAAAGTGTTAATACATGTTAGTTATTATTATTTTCAATATTTTCATGTTGGCTCTTATTTTAAGTATTTTCACGCATAATTATTTTATTTCTTATATTAGGCATAACTAGGATTATGGATGGATGAAGGAGTGGTAGAGATCATGGACGAGAGAGTAGGCAACCCCAACCTCAAGAGGATGACTAAGGATCCGCAACTGGGTCGATCTAAGGACAAGAAAATGTAGAGGATAATCAAGTGGCCACTGCCATTAACCGGATGACTGATATCCTAGAGCGATTAGTAGAGCGACAGGGTCTAGGGCCAATTAACCAACCCGGGGCTCAGGATAGAGGGGAAGATAGAGCCTTGGAGAGGTTTCTGAAATTTACTCCGCCTAAATTCCTTAGGGGACCTGATCCTGAGTTAACGGAGAATTGGTTAGAGAGAATGACCAACATTTTTGCCGCCCTAGACTATACAGAGTAGAGGCGAGTGAGCTTTGCTGCTTTTCAATTTGAGGGCGTAGCACATGCTTGATGGGACATAATAAGGGGAACGTGGGAAAGAGCACAGACCGCTTGGATTTGGGAAAACTTCACAAGGGAGTTTAATGAGAAATTCCTTCCACCTTTGATCCAAGAGAAACGGGAGGATGAATTCATCAAGTTGAAACAGGGAACCTCTAGTGTGGCCGAGTATGAGGGAAAGTTCACTAAACTTTCTAAATACGCTCCCGAATTGGTGACTAATGAGGGAAAAAGGATAAGACGCTTTGTCCAAGGACTTAAAGTGGAGATTCAGGAGAGGTTGGCGGCAACCCAAATTTTTACGTTCACTGAAGCCTTAGAGAAAGCACAGAAGGTAGAAAGCGCAAGACTGCAAGTTAGAAATTTTCATACTAAGAAAAGAAGCACTTCTAGTTACATTCCTGGACAAGCAAGTAAAAGTGCCCTACCTCCCAAAATGGGAAGAGGAACGGGAGGAATAAGAACCGCTGGAGCTCCAAGAGGGGTTTTATTGAGAGGAAGTTGTAGTGGACAGGGTCGAGCGAGAGGAACACCCTCTGGTGGTCAAACTATGACTCCTGAGGTTAGTTGTGACTACTGTAGTAAGCCCAATCATACAGAAAATGATTGTTAGGGGAAACAGGGGAAATACTTGTATTGTGGCAGTACCGAGCACCAGATATCGAAATGCCCTACTGTACCAAAAGAGGGAGGTAGTACTCAAAGATCTAAAAAGTCAACTTCTAAGCAGTCTAGTGCTGGAGGGAGTCGACCCAAGGTACCTGCTAGGGTTTACGCATTGGACTATCAGTAGATTTCCAAGGTTACTGAGGTGGTTGAAGGTACGATTCATATTTTCTACCGTTTAGCTAAAGTTTTGATTGGTCCGGGTGCAACACACTCCTTTGTGAACCCTAACTTTATGAGCGGGATAGATTTGAAACCAATTAAATTACCTTATGATTTGGAGGTTAAGACGCCTACCATAGATCAAAATTTAATTACTAACTTGGTATATAGGGATTGTGAGATATAGATTGGAGAGCGAAAATTATTAGCCGATTTGATGAGTTTAGCTATTAAGGGATGTGATGTTATCCTAGGAATGGACTGATTAGTTCGTTACTATACTCAATTAAATTGTAAGACGAAAATGGTAGAGTTGTGCATTTTAGGAGAGGCAACCCTAAAAATATATGTAAGGGGTAGATTTGCCTCGTCTGCTCTTATTTCAGGAATTCGAGTTAAAATGACATTGAGCAAAGGAGTTCAAGGATATTTGGATTTTCTTATAAATACTTCTAGTGATAAGGTGAGATTGGAAGATATGCCCATAGTAAAGGAGTATTCGGATATTTTTTCTGAAGAATTAGAATCTTTGCCTCCGAAAAGGGAAATAGGTTTTAAGATTGATGTGACCCCGAGAGTAGCACCTATCTCTAAAACGCCGTACAAAATGGCTCCAGTTGAATTAAAAGAGTTGAAATTACAATTGTAGGATTTGCTACATCGAGGCTTTATAAAGAAAAGTGATTTACCGTGGGTAGCTCCGGTGTTGTTTGTTAAAAAAAAAAGATGGGAGTTTAAGGCTGTGTATAGACTACCGAGACTTGAACGATATTACTGTTAAGAATAAGTACACTTTACCCCACATTGATGAATTGTTTGATCAATTGTTAGAGGCGGTAGTATTTTCAAAGTTTGATGTTAGGCAAGGGTATTATCAATTGAGAATTTTGGATAAGCATATACCTAAGACTGCTTTTAACTTGAGGTACGGACACTTTGAATTTGCAGTAATGCCATTCGGATTGATTAATGCACCTGTAGTTTTTATGGATTTAATGCACCGAACCTTTAAACCTTACTTAGATTAATTTATGGTGGTATTCATTGATGATATATTGGTGTATTCTAAAACTCTTGAGAATCATGAGAAACATTTGAGGATTGTGTTTGCAAACCTTGAGAGAACATCAGTTGTATGCTAAGTTTAGTAAATATGAATTCTGGCTGAAAGAAGTGACTTTCTTGGGACACATAATTTTCAAGAATGGAATTAAAGTGGATCCGGCCAAAGTTGAAGCAATTTCTAAGTGAAAACAATCGAAAAACCCTATTGAACTTCAAAATTTTATAGGGTTAGCAGACCGGAGGTTCATTAAAGATTTTTCTAAAATTGCTGGACCCATGACCGAGTTGACTAAGAAAAGTGAAAAATTTATATGGACCCCTAAGTGCAAGAAAAGTTTTCAGGAAATAAAGAGACGGTTAACAAGAGTACCTGTATTAGTTTTATCTAATGAAAATGATAGTTTTGTAATCTACACAGATGCTTCAAAAGAGGGTTTGGGATGTGTATTGATGCAAAATGATAAGATGATAGCGTATGCCTCTAAAAAATTAAAACAGCACGAGAGGAATTACCCAACTCATGATTTGGAGTTAGTAGCTGTAGTATTTGCATTGAAGAAGTGGAGGCATTACCTCTATAGGGTGACATTCGAGGTTTTTACAGGCCACAAGATTTTAAGTATTTATTTTCTCAGAAGGAGGTGAATTTGAGACAGCGTAAATGGGTGAAATTTTTGGAAGATTATGATTGTACGATCAATTATCACCCTGAAAAAGCTAATGTGGTGGCAAATGTTTTAAGTCGTCAAGTGTAAGTGACAGGATTGATGATTAAAGATTTACACTTGTTGGAAAAGGTTAGTTATTGGAATCCTTGACTTGAACCGAAAAAAATGATCTTTGGAAATATTGTGGTGAAATCTGTTATGCTCGATCGTATCAAGGAGACACAAGAAAAGGATCTTGAAATGCAAAAGTGGTTGGAAAAAGTGCATAAGAAAGAAAAGTCAGATTTTAAATTGGGAGTAAATGGCGTGCTAAGGTTTCAGAACCGTATAGTAGTGCCAAAGGACGAAGGGCTTAAGAAAGAAATCTTGGAAGAAACACACATCATTGAGGGAATAAAATATACCAATATTTGAAGAGTTTGTACTGGTAGGAGAGCATGAAGAAAGAAATTACTCGGTTTGTCCACACTTGTTTAATTTGCCAACAGGTTAAAACCAAGCATCAGAAACCATCTGGCCTTTTGCAACCTTTAGAGATACCCGAGTGGAAGTGAAAAAATATCACTATAGATTTTGTATCTGGATTACCTAAGACACTAAGACATCACGACGCCATTTTGGTAATAGTGGATAGATTGACCAAATCTATTCATTTTCTGCCAATTAGTATGAAGTACTAACTAGAGAAGTTAGCGAAACTGTATTTGGATGAGATTATAAGGCTACATGGTATACCAGTAAGTATTGTGTCCGATCGAGATCCTAAGTTTGTTTTGTGGTTCTGGCAGAAGATACAAGAAATGCAAGGAACCAAACTGAATTTTAGCACTACCTATCACCCACAGACCGATGGACAATCGGAAAGAACAATTCAAACTCTTGAGAACATGTTGAGAACTTGTATTTGGATTTTGGAAAGAATTGGAGTAAGTATTTGACATTGGTAGAATTTGCCTATAATAATAGTTTTCATTCATCCATTCAAATGGCTCTGTATGAAGCACTTTATGATCGAAAGTGTAGATCTCCGATTTTTTGAGATAAAACAGGTGAACGAAAAATTTTAGACCTAACTGTAGTGCCTTGAATTGAAGAGGCGCGAGAAAAAGTGAAGTTAATATGTCAGAGGATTCAAACCGCACAAAGTCGTCAGAAAAGCTATGCAGATTATCGAATGAAGGATTTGGAGTTTGCAGTTGGAGACCAAGTTTTTCTTAAGGTTACTCCCTTAAAAACAAGTTTGATGGCAGGGAAAGGAAAGAAGTTGCAACCAAGATTTGTAGGACCTTATAAGATTATCCAACGCGTGGGAAACATGGCTTATAAGTTGGAATTGCCACCAAATTTGTCTCGAATTCACAATATTTTCCACGTATATATGCTCAAGAAATATCACCCAGATCCGTCTCATATCCTGCAACCGAAGAATATTAAGATCGATGAGGGCCTGACCTATGAGGAGAGACCGATAAAGCTTCTAGATCGTAAGGTGAAAGAACTGAAGAATAAACGAATTCCATTGGTGAAAGTTCTATGGAGGAACCATGGACTAGATGAAGCAAGTTGGAAAGTAGAAGAAGAAATTCGAGAAAAATATCCAGATCTATTTCCAAATCATTGTATGAATTTCGAGAACAAAATTCTTTTAAGGGGGAGAGGATGTGAGGACTCATGTTTTATTCTTAAAATAGTAAATTTTAATTATTTACCCTAGAAATAGCTAATTATATTATCGTTGCGTGAATTGCCCTTAAATTTCATTTTATCGTGCACGAGTCAAAAGTTCACGTAAATCGAGCCGGAAAGGCTAAGTGGAGATTTAATAAATTTATATTAGACTAGTAAGAGTGAATAATTATAGTGTTAAAGGAATTACATTGGAGATTTAGTACATAAGTATAACAAACAAGAGAGAAAACGATGGTACGAAACGCACACGCGACACTATTTGAAGTTGACTTTTGCAAAACTTCTTGGCCACATTTTTTTCAAACTTCCAAAGCAAGATTCAAACCATAACAACACACTCTCTCTCTCCTCTTGTTTTGGCCGAGCACTCCAAGGAAAAAGTAGGAAGAAAGCTCTTCTTATTTTGCTCCATTCTTGCTTCTATTCCACTTGAAATTCATCACCCAACACATAAACACTTTGGAGATTAACCCTAACTTGGAGAAAGACAACATCTTGTGGAATTTCTTGGAGGTTTTGTGGTGGAAAATTTCTGGTTTCACCTAAGGTTCAAGAGGTAACCCTTCACCTTCTTCAATCTCTCTAATTTCTTCAAGAATCATGGTTAGTTTTGCATGGGTTTGAAACCCTAAGCAAGAAATAGGCTAGAGGACTTGAGGAGTTTCATTTCTCGCTTTAATCTTTAGGTTAGCGGCCTTGAGGTGGATTATACGTAGCTGAATTGAGCATTAAAATGCTTGATTGTTGTGTTTATGTGTTATATGAGAAGATTATGGTGAGAAAATAAAGGAAAGTTGAGGTTGCGGCGAGAAACAAGCTAGCCGAAAATTTCTGGTCATGTTGCCCTGTTTTAATTCAAAATTTTTGATGTTTGTTGGCTGTGAAATTGGAAGCGATATGTTGTATATTGTATGTAGGAAGTGTCTTCCAAAAATCGTTGCATTTAGTTGAACAAAACTTGGGTTTTCAAAATTGAAAGAAATCTGGAAATGATAATCAGGATGTCCAAACAGTACCTCTTTGTTTGAACATAACTCTCTGTACAAAATTCAAAACTGAGTGCCGTTTGTGGAATTCAAAACTAGACATCCGTATCTTTCTAACGGTATAAAAACCATTTGCTAGTTCATTTTGAGCCATACATAGTGATTCTGTAAAGTTGACTGCCCTGTTGTGACTGTTTGTCCGAGAGGAATGGAGAAGCTAAATCTTGTAACTTTGTTTTCTCTCACTTGTGAACTGATTTTGGAAACATTTCCTTCTGATAAAATGTGGAATTTTGAACCTGGTTTCTAACGCCATAAACCATTCTCAATTTGAACTTGTATTGAGTGAGATGTTGTCTGATATCGAAAGTGCAACAAAGCTAGAAAACTGGAAACTTTTTCTTTCTTGCTGGCCTAATGGTCAGGTTTCTTGTAGGATGTTTTGCTACAAAAATTTTGATATCAATTACCCTTCAATTGCTTATTAGATGTTTATAAGACTTTAGTTTCAGAAATGGATCGAATTGGGGCTGATTTTATTGTGCAAAACGTTTGGACAAGAAAGAAAGGCTAGAGGGCACATTAGCCGTGAAACATTTTACGACTTTTGGTAATTTTGTTAACTGCCTTCCCGTGTGAATTTTTGTATAAAATTTGATGGAGAGGTAGTCCACATATGGAATTTTATGTGCACTAAAATTGGTGTAATTTCAATACCATTTCGATACCCAAATAATGCCCCAAAAATGGCTTTTCAAATCTGGAAATTCACTGTTCAAGTAGTAAAAATTAACCGACTTTAAGCTGTTATATCTTGTTGCGCGAAACTCCGAATTTAGTTCTGTTTATTGTGTTTAAAACCTTGTTTGGAACTCATATAGTGTTACAAATTTTAAAGGTTGATTCACTTTCTGTGAATTTTACCAAATTTCCAAACATCGCCGAAAAACCAAAACTGGTTCTGTCTTGCTTTATTGAATCAACAACTTTGAGCTGAAAAACGAATGCTTTCCATTTAGAATCTTGGAAAAGTATCTTCTAGAAACTTTTAATACTCCAAACCTAGTTTCCCACGGTATAAATGTTTTCATTTTTGGACTTGTTAAACTCAAGATTTGGTTTTTCTAAATTTGACGCGCAAACCTGAAATTTTCTGATTTCTTGGGAAATGAGTTTTTGAAAACTTGACACTTTATCCCGATATCAATAAATCGTTTTGGACCCGGTTTCATGGAGGATACAAGTCTCTTTGGTGACTTTAAAATCCTCGCTTTTGAAACTTGCATTTCAATAGAGTAAAGCTCTTTAAGAAATTGTCTTAATCCTAAACTAGTGGATATTCTTACTAGGTTGATGCATGGTTGTGAGTGATAGAAAATCGTTATTTCTTCAGGCGCTCAAGAGGATCTTCAAGAGAATCTCGGAGCGGATGCCTAAAAGCTTATTGCTCACTTACTCACTTTTGACTCGGTGAGTATCAAGTACATGATTCGTTGTTAAGTATGTGAATTGCTTCTTGCCAATTATGTGATTTGGAATCTTCGAGACGAGTATGTACTTTATGGCACTCGTTCTCTTTTACATGAAATGATATTCAAATTTTGCTATGTGAATCGATATTCGACTCGTGTAAAGTGTTGTGGTTGTGATTCGTATTTAAAATCGTCGATTGGAGCGTTGTCTCATCGACTCATATTTGTATTTGGAGGATGCCGATACTCATAGGCTAACCTTGTGACTCGAGCCAGCATGGGCCTGGTCGAGAAACTTGGTAAACCATGAGAAAATTCGTAAGTTTGATCTATTTAAGAGATCTCGCTTGGCATACTCGAGTAGTATCGCCTTTTAAATGATGAGCGGGCCCGGAACAGGAGGTTGTAATGGTGAACGGGATTCGTGAAATAAGTGGAGTTCTATGGACTAAATATACCTACCCGATTAACGGAGTGTCATTGCGCGGAGGTATATGATCGAGACTCAGCAAAGCAATTGGAATCTAACTCCTGAGAGCTCCCGTATCCTTCTTGAATATGTTTTGTGACTATTCATGACTTACTTGAATGTTATAACTTTATTTCTCGTACAAGTTTTATTGCTACTCGAATTACGTGCTTGCATGATTTTCTTGGCCTCACCAAATGTTAACTCATCCCATTAGTTTTGTTTTCTTTAACAGGACCGGATGGAAAGATTTTTGGAGAAAAGCCGACTAGATTACTCTTTTGATTAGTACCTTGGTTGTAATTGTTTGGTCGACTTATAATGGTTGTATTTTGAGATTAGATGTATCTTTTGAGAACTTATGATGTGAGATTTGAACGTTTACCTAAGGGAGCGACTTTGATGTACTTCAACTTTTATTATTAGTTATTTATCTTTAAGTTTGGATTGGAATTGTATCGAGTCCTGGCGAGAGTTAGGCAGGCGTCCAGCTGATACCCTTTGGTTTGCCATAAGGAGAAGTGGGGGCGTCACAGAGCACTCCTGACTGCACAAAACAATAATATTCCTGACTTGTTTTCATATGCTTCTGACCGTCCCTTTTTGACCCTAAAAATGCGAGAACTGGGTTTTTATGTTTTCATAGAAAATGTAGGTCTATGTTTTAGTTTCGAAACGCCATAAAATTTACCTGGATCCGATATACCTAGCTGTAGTTATGACCAAAACGCCAAAGGATAATAAATCTGCCATTTATAAGTTTTTCTTTAAACTGGTTTCCAGCTTTGATTTTTATGGTTTCATTGTTAGAATTGACTTGTATTTAGATAATATTGAACCTAGTTGAAGAGCTATTTTGTTAAACTTGTTTATGTGTTGAATTTGGATTGAGTTGAGGAAAAAATGAAGCCATAAGTGGCTGAAAAATAGCTAAATACAAAGGGCATGCTGCCCAAATTTTCACTCGAGGGTTAGGCGTCTCGCGACTTGAGCGAAGATTTGAGGGCGAATTGGACTTGGTTTGTCTACGGTATTCGAGTCTTCTTTGATAGAGGTATATAAGTTGAAATTTCACCGCAACTCCTACCCTTGAAAAAAGTGAAAATAGCGACCCTTAAAAACATACAATTTTCTCGATTTTTTATACCAAGTGCGACTTCAAAAGTATAAATCACTTCTTTATCGAAACTAAACAAGCGAGCATGAATTTTCTAGTGTTTGACAAGTAATTTGAATACTACGTAAACAAGTTTCGTTTACTTGATTTTCTTAAAGCGAAACTCCTATGTTTCAAACCCTAATTGATTTTAAACTCTTGAATAATATTTTATCGCAGATTTGGACTCCATCTAAGGAGTTGCACCTGAGCGTGACCTTGAAAAGCACTAGACCTTTGGTGAGTGCTTCCAAGTGCATGTTTGCCCTTGATACTTGCTCCTACATGTTTTACCAATGTGCTTGGACAATATTTGACTTATTTGAACGGACAAGGGTGTACTTTATCGCACTTGCCCTAAACATGGCTTGTTGTTGTGCTTTGAGTGCACTTGACTTGATATACTTGTTTATCCATGAGCACTCTGAAATTCCAGAAACCCTTAGGTTAGTTAATCGAGTCGAGTCGGTAAAGGGCCTGATCAATTATATAACGAACTCTGGCTCTCTTGTTTTGTCGAGTGGAGTGATACCTCCTCGACTAATCAGTATACTCGAGTATTACCACATGTGCTTGGTGTTCGGGCCCAGTAAGGGGGTTGAATGGTGGATGGATTGGTGTTAAGCGGAGCACTACTGGACTAGTTACTTTACTTGAAAGTTGATGGAGTGTCAACTACCACTTGATCAAGCTATGGTGAAGCAACGGAATTTGGCTTTTGAGAGCCATCTGTATTCTTATACCTTGAAATGATTATTACTTGTCGTGTTATTGTTTCCTTTTAAAAAATTTTACACTCGCTCATTTTGAGATTTGCTACTTGAAGTATTATTGCTCACTTTTATAAACTTGTTATGCTCGCTACTTTGCTACTTTGATACTTGCACTTTTAAATAATGGTCAACTTGCTATTTAGAAACTCACTGAATTTTAGTTCACTCTATTCCGTTAAATTTATTTTCCTTACAGGGGGACGAGCGAGGGCGTGAAGCTGGTACTGGCTAGCATAGTCTAGTTTTTGAATTTTTTCGATTGCACACGCGCTAGTGCTCGGTTAGGGTTGAATGTATCTGGAATTCACACGTTTTGCTATATTTGGGATTATATGAATGTTTGGAATAGAAATGAATGTACATGTACGTTCCAAACTTGGGAACTGTTATTTCATTTACTCTTAAGGTTGTAAACTATTTTATTTGAAGTGAGTGATTGAATCTTGGCAAGAGTTGAGCAGGCAGTCTGCTAAACCCTAGGGTACGCCCTAGGGGGAGGTGGAGTCGTCACAAAACTCTTTTCACAAGAGAGACGAAATTAAGCCACAAGATGCAGCTGTATAATTTTCTCGGGTAAACAGGTGATGTGATACGCACTTGGACACGATCTAGACAACTAGCACCGAAGGTTTGGCAGCGAAAATTTGACCCAATCTAATGCTCGATGTAGCGAACAATATTGATACTATCTCAACCCGCGACTTAAGGAATTAGTGAACCAAATTGTAGGTAGTAGAACGCCACAACTAAGGAGATACTTGATTGATAAGTTCAGATGAATGACTTGAGAAGATTCTCAAGTATTCAAAAGAAGTTCTCTTGCAAAAAGAGAAGTGAAAACTCACAAAATTTTTTGATCAAAAATTGATTTTGAAGGTCTCTTACTTGGGCTATATATAGCCATACAAAACTAGAAGATCTATACTGAATTGGATTCACTTAAACTAGTAACTCTAGAGTGAATTGGATTCACTTAAACTAGAAATCCTAAAGTGAATTGGATTTACTTATTTACTAAACTAATAACTAATTAATTCGGCTAACTAAGACATACAATTTTTGAAATCCATACAACAACTACTACCCATTACTAATTTTTGAAAAATTAAAGATCAAAGGGAGTAAAATTTGTTACCTGTTGAAGGTTTCTTGAACCCTAGGTAGAGCTAAGATTTTTTCACCAACAATCCACCAAAGCCCACCACAAGATAGCAACTTTCTTCTAACTAGAACAATATCCAAAGGTCTTGAGGGTTGGGTGTGGATCTTTGAGCAAGATTAAGGCCAAAGGTTGAAGCTTTTCCTTTCTTCTTTTGAGCTCCCAAATTCGGCCAAGGTAGAGAGAGAGTGTGAGGGAGTTGAAGTTTTTTGATTTGTGGTGAAAAGGTAAGAAGAAAGGTAGCTTTTTGTTAGGTGAGAAAGTCAACTTTGACTAGTGGGGTAATATTGTCATGCACTACCAATTTCCTTATTGTTGGCTACACTTAAATACTAATCCTCCAAAGTAGTTCCTCTAGCACTACAATTACTCATTCTTACTAGTCTAAAATTAATTCTCCAAATCTCCGATCAGTCGTACCGGCACGACTTTTGAAAAATTTTGACGCGTAAGCGATAAAAATATAATTTAAGTAAAATTCATGTTAAAATAAAAAAATTTAAATAACACCAATGCAAATAATTTTAAAATAAGTAAAAATTAAAATGAAAATGCGAGTCCTTACATCTTCCTCCCTTAAAACAATTTCGTTCTCGAAATTCTCACATAACTTGATGCTACAGGATTTTCCTCCAATTCTCATATAATCTTTTCTTACTCATAGTACTACCACAAACTTACCTAGAGGGAAAATCTTACCACGTAAAAGCTAAGCTAATATGTTAAGAAAGTTTAACAAGGATGTCAAAATGTCATGGTAGTATAAGCTTGAAGACCCAATCAAAAGTGAAAACAATAACTACAAAACTTGGTTACTACTTCTACTGGATCTTGAAATCAACACAGTACACTGGCCACATACTTTCTTCTTTAATCGAACTGCCATCCTTCATTATTAACCACAAATAAAGAATTCTTGTCCAAATCCAAGAATAAGGTGCAAAAATTGAATCACGGATAGGAATTTAACTTCAAACAACCACAAATGTTTAATATCACTAATCAAAACATTAGGCATCAAGTTCACTGTTTCTAATGGAAATACAACTTATATATAAATCTTTCACTACACATAGTCTAATAAATACAGTTATATCAAATAAAACATCACTAGTTGCTAACTTTAACTATTGCTGCAACTTTATCCTCAAGAAATTCATTTATCTTAGGCAGTTCCTCACTTGATGTCCAAGTTGGCCATATTTGAAACACGCACCAGTTTTTGAATGATATAATCGCGTATGAATTTTACTACATAATTCACACTTAGCGGCTACGCATTTCTTCTTGAAGAGTCTATTCATTCTTTTCCCCTTCCCTTTATCCTTTATAGCGAATTCATCTTCACTAATTGCTTTACGATTCCTTTCAGCATCATAAGAACTTCCTTCACCCCTTCTAACTTGATTACTGGGAAGGTCTTGAGGTGCTACTTGACTAGGTGACTACCCCAATTCAAACTTATCCCGCACCTTGTCTGAGATCTCTTTGTATTTCTTTTCCAATTCCATGCTCTTGTGCGACAGCTCAATTTTCTCCGCATATTCCTGTTTCCATCGTCCTTCCTAATAGTCAGCGAATTTCTTTTGAAATTCTACCTCCATTCGAAAGGTGTTTATTTCCTTATGCATATCTCTCAAATTTGTCATATCACCAATTTCTTTAAGTTCAACTGATGTCCTGTTCAGAAAATCAAAGGATCAAAATAAGTAACTAATCACACTTGAAAACTATATCCATATAACTCTTCCATCCTTTTGCTTACAAGTCACCGGAAAACATAAATCCTAGCTATTTTCTGCCGAAATAAACAAGAAATCTAAACACAAGTACTTACTCCTATTTTTGGTCTTCCCATAAACTATCTAGTTTATATCTAAGACTAGAAGAATCAATTTACATTCCCTTTACTCATGGATCATTGAACCTTAACTACTGATCATAGGACAAAAGTCTTTCACCAACACATAAGTGAAAGTTTACAACTCTTAACCCCATATTATCTTCATACATATGCCATTATGTTCAAGCGTAAATAGAGTACTAAGTCATCATTGCTAACATTCATTCTTTCCATGGACTAAAGTGAATCATCAGGTTACTTCAAAGTCTTAAGGTTCAAATTATTATTATGGCTAAGATTAGAAGTCAAAATAAAGCTTTAAAAATTAATGGAGTTCTACTAATTATCTCCTAAAACCAGAAAATAAACTTACTTAAAACATGGTTAAATCATGAGAAGATGATCAAATAAAAAAGGGGTAAAATTGATTGATTTTCCCTATTCTTGGGCCATAGGAATTACGCAGAAATTCGGGGGTCAAAATACAATATTTGGAAATATTTCATGCAAGCTTCGAAGAAGTTTTCTTCTTCTTCTGCAATTCTGAGTTCTCAGACGTAGTCTCAAATGCACAACTAACATCACAACCAAACCCAATTTGAACCAAAGCAACAAGATCACCAAATATTCTTCTCACTTTTCAACATAAAACTCTTAGATTTAAACACAAAATTCAGAAGAAAAGAGCATGCAAATCTGGAAACTTTTCGCAACTTTTTTGATGCTTTGAAATTTTATCAAACCTTATGCGGCAATCGTTAACGGAAATCTTAAACAAGAAAACAGCCTCAAATTCTCGTTAAACTCCCTAAACCCATCATCAAGATGGAATACTAAACACACAAAAGAAAGTAAAATTTGAGTTGGTGGAAATGCTTGCAAACCCAGATTCATTCATGAAACCTTTTACAGATGTAATGGGTTCGTTGCCAACTAAAAGAAACGTGGGATAATATCTACACAAAAGGTCTCATGACCCATAATAACACAGGACCCAGATGCAATGGTATGGGGCAAAGATCTAAACCAACAACTGGTATGGAAACGAAAGAATCAAAGAAAGAAAAGAAAGAACATGAAACCAGAAAAACTAAATACCGTAGTATAAATTTTTACAGATTAACATCAATCTGAGTATGTGTAGGCGAAAAAAATGGAAAGAAAAGGTTACCTTGAAGACTTTAACACCAGATATATGGAGACACGTGAGCTTTGCACGATCAAAGGTTGAAAGCATGCTTCTTTGAATATGACTGCTGGAGTTTAAGGGTTGATGGGTTCGTCACTTTGAGGTTGGATTTGGCTAGCCTAGAGCTGTTTTTTCTGAGAGATTCCTGAACGAAATTCCTTCTACTGTCTCCCAAGAGAGCGCAGAAGCCAAAAAATCTCACAAGAAACTACAATCGAAACAGAAATCTGGCCTCGAAATAGGCTAGTTCGTCAACCTGGTTAAGGTTTTTGTAGAATATTTTCTACACTTTTTCTGAATTTCCCCTCTTTTTCTGTTTTTCTTTCCCTTTGATCTCTCTGCCGCCCTCTCTCTCTTTTAGACTCTCTCCTCCCTTTTTCTGGTTTCTCTTCTCCATTTTCCTCTTCTTTTCTTTCTCCCATTTCCTCTTCTCCTTCCCCGAAACCCTCTTCCTTTTTCTTTTCTCTTTTCTCCCAGTTGCTCTCATTTTTCTCCTCTCTCTGCAATCTCTCCCTCTCTTCCTTGCTTCCCAGATGTTCTCTTGCTTCCCTTCCAGTTTTTCCATTCTGTGACGACCCCACCTCTCCCTAGGGCGAACCCTAGAGTTTAGCGGACTGCCTGTTCAATTCTCGCCAGGACTCACTCACTCACGTCAAGAAAATAGGGTGCAATTTCGAGAATAAAAGAAATAACAGTTCCCAAGTTTGGAACGTACAAATACATTCATTTCTATCTCAATCATCCATACAATCCCAAATATATCAAAAGATTTAAATTCTCAATATATTCAACCCTAATTGAGCGACTAGTGCGAGTACAATCGTAAAATTTTCAAAAACTAGACTATATTAGTCTGTACTAGTCTCACGCCTCGCTCGTATCCCCTGTAAGAAAAACAAATGGAGTGGAATGAACTAAAAACCCAGTGAGGTTTCAAATAACAAGTTAACTATTATTTAAAAGTACAAGTATCAACGTAGCAAAATAACGAGTATAACAAGTTCATAAAGTGAGCAATAACACTTCAAGCTTGTTTGAGCGGAATCGACGAAACTAAATCGATTAACCTTTCCTTTTGGTGCTTGGAAGACTTGGGGTGCTGGAAATTTGGGGAGAAAGTGGTTTGTTTCTGAATCCTAGTGGATTTTAAACTCTCAAATGATATTCTATCGCAGCTTTCGATTCCAACCAAGGAGTTACACCTGAATGTGATTTTGACAAGCACTAAATCTTTGGTGAGTGTTTCCAAATACCTAATTGAACTTGACACTTGTTTTCAATACTTGACTAATGTGATCGAATGATATGTGATTGGTATGGTCGGGTAAGGGTGTATTTTATTGCACTTGCCCTAATGAGATATGCACTTGTTTATTGTTGCCATTGATTTAATATACTTGTATTTGACTTATAAGTGCTGAGCGGCAGCATATACCATATTCAATCTGAGTGGGAGGTGTCTCTCATTCCCGTCTCCGTACTTTTATCTTGATTCATTCGATTGGAGATGTTATCTCATCGAATTTTTGGGGACCCAAACCCCACTGACTAGTTAATCGAGTTGAGTCAGCAAGGGCTTGGTCGATTAGATAACGAACCATGGGTATCTAGTGTTGTCGAGTGGAGTGTTATCTCCTCGAATAATCGGTATGCTCGAGTGTTACCACCAGTATTTATTGAGAATTTTAGGCCAAGTAGGGGGTTTGGATGGTGGACGGAGATTGTAGCTAAGTGGTGCTCCATTGGACTGGTTAATTTTACTTGAAAGTTGACGGAGTGTCAACTACTACTTGATCAGCCTCTGGTGAAGCAATGGGAACTTGGCTCTTGAGAGCCATCCGTATCCTTATACTATGACATGATTATTACTTATTGGACTATAGTTTCTATTGAAAAACTTTACACTCGCTCATTTTGAGATTTGCTACTTGAAGTGTTATTGCTCACTTTTATGAACTTGTTATGCTCGCTATTTTGATACGTTGATACTTGTACTTTTAAATAATGGTCAACTTGCTATTTGGAACCTCACTGGGCTTTTAACTCATTCCATTCCATACCATCTGTGACGACCTCACCTCCCCCTAGGGCGTACTCTAGGGTTTAGCGGATCATCTGCCCAACTCTTGCCAAGACTCACTCACTCACTTCAAATAAAATAAGATGCAACCTCAAGAATAAAGGAAATAACAGTTCACAAGTTTGGAACATATAAATACATTCATTTCTATTTCAAACATCCATACAATCCTAAATATATCAAAAGATTTAAGTTCTCAATACGTTCAACCCTAATTGAGCGACTAGTGCGAGTACAATTACAAAATTTCCAAAAACTAGACTACGCTAGCCTGTACCAGTCTCACGCCGCGCTCGTATCCCCTGTAAGAAAAACAAATGACGTGGAATGAGCTAAAAATTCAGTGAGTTTCCAAATAGTAAGTTGACCACTATTTAAAAGTACGAGTATCAACGTAGCAAAATAGCGAGTATAACAAGTTCATAAAAGTGAGTAATAACACTTCTAGTAGCAAATCTCAAAATGAGCGAGTGTAAAATTTTTCAATAGAAACAATAACCCGATAAGTAATAATCATGTCAGAGTATAAGGATATGGATGGCTCTCAAGAGCCAAATTCCCATTTCTTCACCAGAACTTGATCGAGTAGTAGTTGACACTCTGTCAACTCTTGAGTAAAGTAACCAGTCAAATAGAGCACCACTTAGCTACAATCTCCGTCCACCATCCAAACCCCCTGTTGGGCCTAAAATCCTCAATAAACACTGGTAGTAATACTCAAACATACCAATTAGTCGAGAAGATAACACTCCACTCGACAACACAAAATACCAATAGTTTGTTATCTAATCAACCGAGCCCTTGTCAGCTCAACTCGATTAACTAACCAGTGGGATTTGGGTCCCCAAGAGGTCGATAAGATAACCTCTCCAATCGACTGAATCAAAATAAAAGTGCGGAAACGGGAATGAGAGGCACCTCCCACTCGGATTGAGTGTGGTACATGCTGCCGCTCAGCACTTACAAGTCAAGTACAAGTATATCAAGTCAATTGCAATAATAAATAAATATATATCACATTAGAGCAAGTGCGATAAAGTACACCCTTGTCCGACCAAACCAATCAGATATCAAGTATTTAAATCAAGTATCATGTTCAATCATGTACTTGGAAGCACTCACCAAAGATTTAGTGCTTGTCAAAGCATTCACTCTTAACCACCAAATTTAGTACACACACCTCACCAAGTGATCACACGGCCAAAATGCACCAAAAAAACACCAAAAATCCTAGTATGCACAAAAAATCCTAACTTATGCCCTTGCATTAGAAAAATCATAACTTGAGTTATGACTATCAAAAATTCATACAACTTGCCCTGTTGAAAACTAGATTTCAAATACAACTAATCTTTAGAAGATACCTCAAAGAGATTCAGTTCATAAGTTACTCCAAATTGAGCCATAAGCTACTACAACATTCCTATGTTTACTTGTGCAGGGCAGAATTTTCAGTCAAATTTGCCAATTTTCTAGAATTTATAGAGATTGAATCAAATTTTGAATAGAAAGATTTGGAAGACTAAAAAAATGCCAAGCTCTATGAGTCTAGTTTCAAAAACAACAAACGGAACTCAATTCCGACTTTCCTATACGAAGTTATAGCCAATTTCTCAAAGTTGCGCAGAGTCTCCTGCGAAAATTTCTAGATTTTTTAACAACTTGAAATTATGAAACTTTTCTTAACAAAATTCACTCCCTTGGCTCACATTCAACCAAGAATCTAAGGCAAGTAAGTTCAAATAAGAGCTATAAAGACAAGTAAAATTTTGGGGTCTCACACTCTCTCCCCCTTAAAAGAATTTCGTCCTCGAAATTCGAACCTTTGCTCGCACAAAACTTGATGTTATAGAATTTTTCTCCAATTCTTAAGTGGCTTTCTCTTACTTATAGTACTGCCACAGACTTACCTAGAGAGAAAATCTCGCCGACGTAATGGTTAAGTTGATATGCTAAGGAAGTTCAACGAAGGTGTCAGATTGTGGAAAGTAATATAAATTTAGAAACTTGATGAAAAGGAAAATTTGTAACTATGAAACTTGGTTACTACTCTCGCCTACTGTCCATACCTTTTTTGAAAATAGACTTATAGGTATAAACAAAATAAAGTAGCTATGAATTTCGATAAAAATATTTTCAAATCATAAAATGAAAAATAATAGAACACATTAAAAATAACATACTTTCTTTATATACATATCATAGCAATTCACATATCCTATGGGACATTAACCCTAGGTATTGCTCAAGCATTACACTTAATCAAAACTTGAAAAAGTACAACCAAGTATGTACACGTGAATAAGAAGGGTCCCAAATCTCACTAATATTTTCAATATATTCCAAGTCCAGACTATTCGCGTCCCCCGTGCATTGGCTTTCACCATCCAAACTTATCCTAATATTATTCGAGATATCGACTTGTCATAAAGGTATTACTCTTTGATATTCGGGTATAGGAATCCACAATAAGATAATTCACAACTCGAACCGGCCGGTCCCAAGAATAAATCATCTATATTAGAGATTCTTATTTGGCGTACATATCTATCTACCTCAAGTAGTATGGTAAAGATTTTACGCTTACCACTTCATAATTCACAACTTACTCTAGAGTTTAGTGAGTCGCATGCCCAACTCTCGTCAGGACTCACTCACGTTTAACTTGAGAAAAGAACTTACAACCATAGAAAAAAAAATAAAACAACGATTCCAAGTTTAACATATGCATTGATATTCAAATCCAGCTACAAAACTTATACACGCCCAAATATATCAAGGTGTTTACAATCCAGGTGCAACCAATCCTAGTCGAGCACTAGCGCAAGTACAATTGTAAAATCTAAAAAAAAACTAGACTACGCTAACATGTACAAGTCTCACGCCTCGTTCGTATTCCTTGTAAGGAAAACAAAACTAAAGGAATGAGTTAAAAGTCTAGTGAGGCTCCATACACATAATCTAGTAATTAAATCCAGAACATTAATCATTTAATAGGAAATAATCTAGATAACATTTAACATATATAAGCAATAATAACCCACTCATTAAAAGGATACATGCTCACGAGGAGCCATTCGTTCATTCGTTCGCCAATCATTTTCCTTATTCCTCCAACATTAGAAAACATTTGCAAGTGAAAACTCTTCTAATGTTCTTGACATTCATTCATTCATTTCATTTCCTGCCACTAGCCAATTCACTGGGCAGTCTCCACCAATCTTTGTGGTCATACTCGAGTATACCAAACATTATCCCAGGGTCACCAGTCGCCCGACTGAGTCAGCTTCTGGCTCGAGTCGACTGGCAACAAAAGGCCAGGGCCCAATTCAGCCAAAAGACTTACATTCATGTACAAGTAGCATTTAATCATTAAAAATTTCACGTTCATTTAGGTCGAGTGCGATAAAGTACACACTCGCCTAGCAAAAATTCATTTTAGCAATCTTTGAAAACATTTAATATTTAATCAAACATTCACAACAATCCACATAGTCATTTGAAACATAATCTACAAAGAACACTCACCAATTTAAGTAAAATAACGTCAAAAGTTTCCTTCCAGATTATGCCCTTGATCACCGACAAACCCTAAGAATAACCAATCCCAAATTGAAGTGAGTAAAGATAATTCAAAGTTTTTGAGAGAAAACTAACACTTTTCATCTTAGTTGATACCAAATCTTGGTCAAAACAACTCATATACTAAGTAAAATGAAGCCAAGAGAAAGATAAGAAGATAGGAAATTAATTTGGTCAAAATTGGTTGGATCCTTGACACTTGTCAAGCCAAGATTTCCATTCTTTGTTTTTTTCTTTTCTTTCCTTTCCTTTGGTCAAAAATGGTGGCTTCTTTAGAGGATATTTTAGGGGTTATTAGCTGAAATGAATTTTGTTCCTAAGTACTAAAATGAAAGTTTAATCGGTTTGAATTGGGTGATTTCTCTCAAATGAATATGATTTAAGGTGAAAGTTGGAGTTTGCTCACTTGATTTTTCTCTCCCTTATGCTTGGCCAGAAAGTGCAGAAATGAAGAGCAAAGGAAGTGAATTTGATGATAAAAATGAAGGAAATTGATTGGTCAAACAACCCTTGGATGGTTGCCAAGTGTCGCCTCAAGATCAAAGGTCAAATTTTTCTTTTTTTTCCTTCTTTTCTTGGTCAACAATTTCAGCCCTTTCTTGGCTGATTAAGGGATGATATTTATGCAATAATAACAAGAGGATTAAAGTAAATGGTGAGAGTCGTTTGCAGTGCTTATGACCAATATACTTGCTCGACTGATAGCGCAGCAGGGTCAAACCCCTGTTAATCAACCCAAAGATCCTGAAATAGGGCAAGATAGGGCTCTACAGAGATTCCAAAAGTTTTCTCCTCCTAAGTTTCTTGGAGGACCGGACCTTGAAGTAGCTAAGAGGTGGTTCGAAACGATGAACAACATTTCGCTGCCTTAAACTATATGGAGGATAGGCAAGTGAATTTTGCTGTATTTCAGTTTGAGGAACCAGCTAGAACCTGGTGGAACGTAATTTGGGCTAAATGGGAGAGAGAGGGAACTGCATGGATCTGGTTGAACTTCGTAAGAGAGTTTAATGAAAAGTATCTGCCACCGATAGTCCAGGAGAAGAAGGAGGATGATTTTATTAAACTCCGTCAGGGAACCCTAAGTGTATCTGAGTATGAGACTCAGTTCACTAAACTATCCAAGTTTGCTCCCGAATTAATAGCTACAGAGCAAAGGAGGGTAAAGAGGTTTGTACAGGGATTAAATGTGGAAATACAAGAGGCTTTGGCGGCGGCGTAAATTAATACTTTTACGGAGGTTCTAGAGAAAGTCCAGAGAATAGAAATTGTCAGGGCACAAGTAAGGGTTTTTCATGCCAAAAGGAGGGGTGCGCCTGGTGGAAGTCAAGGGCAGGAACAAGGTGATCTAGGTATACCACCCTCTAAGGTGGGTCGAGGAGATGGTATCAGAGCTCTTATCGATCTCGTGTTGGGAGAGGATTCTCGGACTGTGGGGATTGGTTTGTTAAGTGTGGAACAAATGTCTATTGTTGGGGACCTTAGATATGTATATGTTAAGTTTGAAATTGTTGTTTCATTTCTTTTCTATGGTCGTGATATCTTTTCTCGAATTAAGCGTGAATGAATCCTGGTGAGAGTTGGGCAGGCGGTCCGCTAAACCTTGGGATACGCCGTAGGGGGAGGTAGGGTCGTCACAAATGGTATCAGAGCTTGATCAAGTATTAGTTGACACTCCGTCAACTTTAAAGCAAAATAACCAATTCAGTAGTGCTTCGTTTCACACCAATCCGTCCACCATCCAAACCACCTACTAGGCCCAAAATCCTCAATAAACACTAGATACCCATGGTTCGTTATCTAATCGACCAAACCCTTGCCGGCTCGATTCGATTAACTAGCCAGTAGAGTTTGGGTCCCCAAAAATTCGATGAGATAATATCTCCAATCGAATGAATCAAGATAAAAGTACGGAGATGGGAATGAGCGGCACCTTCCACTCGGATTGAGTGTGGTACATGCTGCTGCTCAGCACTTACAAGTCAAGCACAAGTATATCAAATCAATGGCAACAATAAAGAAGTACATATCTCATTAGCAAAAGTGCGATAAAGTACACCCTTACCCGACCATACCAATCACATATCATTCGATCATATTGGTCAAGTATTGAAAACAAGTGTCAAGTTCAATCAGATATTTGGAAGCACTCACCAAAGATTTAGTGCTTGTCAAAATCACGTTCAGGTGTAACTCCTTGGTTGGAGTCCAAATCTGCGATACAATATAATTTAAGAGTTTAAAATCCACTAGAATTCGAAACATAGGAGTTTTGCTTCAAGAAGATCAATTAAATGAAACTTGTTTAAGTAGTAGTCATATGACTTCTCAAACTCTCAAAAATTCATGCTCGCTCTTTTAGTTTTGATAAAGAAGTGATTCATACTTTGAAAATCACACTTGGTATGACAAATCGAAAAAATCATGTTTTGAAGGGTCGCTACTTTCACTTGTCCAAGGGTACGAGTCTCGGCCAAATTTCAGCTTATATACCTAACATTTAGGTCCTCACACCTAACATTCAGTAAGTAAAATAAAATTCAGGTCCTCACACTTAACATCACTTATGGAGCTAGTTTGATTAGTAGATTCATGGAATCTCCATGCCAATTCCACTTACAAACCATTAAGAGAATTTTGAGATATGCTCAAGCTACATAGTCTGAGGGTATATTTTACTTATCTTCACATGGTAGCAACCTTGTTAGATATACTAATAGTAATTGGGCTAGTAACAAAATACAAAAGAGGAGCACTTCTGGTTATGCACTTTATTTGGTATTTGGTGTATTTTTTTTATCTTCAAAGAAACGGCAGATGGTGGCTTTGTCCACAGTAGAAGTGGAGTACATGGCTGCTGCCAGTAGTGCTACTCAAGCACTTTGGTTGAGGAGAATGCTTGGGTTTTTACAGCACAAGCAAGATAATCCTACTAAAGTATTTTGTGATAGCATGTCTGCTATTGAGTTGACAATGAATCCAGTTTTCATGGGCATAGCAAACATATTGCTATCAAGTATCATTTTATTCATGAGTTGGTTCAATATCAAGAAATTGTCATTGACTATTGCAGAAGTAAAAATCAAGTAGCTCACATTTTGACAAAACCACCCAAAGTGGAGATGTTCGTGAAATTGAAGAAGATTCTTGGCATAATGAAGTTTGAAGACCTTGGTTTAAGGGAGGCAATGTAGAAAGTTAAACTAAGTCTTATTTAATTATTTAATTTGGTGTCCAAAATTGGTGTGATGTTGTCTGAGTCATATTTGTTAGATTCTTTGGCTTATGTCGGATTAAGTGTCGAAATCCAATTGTATTATCTTTTCCCTGAATGATTCGGTGTCCAGTGTTTATGCTTTGGGGAAGTAGTAATCTATAAATGTATGTACTCATACTTGAAGAAGTGTGCGGTGGCTATTTGAGAAATAAAATTGAGACTTTGCCTCCCAAAACTTATATATTTCCCTTCGTCTTCATCTTTGGTCTATGCCACCGTTATTTAGTTTTTTTTTCTAATCATTTTCATTGTCATAGTTATCTCTTTGATTTGTTTATCTTGTGGGCTATTTTCCTACAATGACCAGTGAATCGTGACATTACCAAAGTGTAGGGAGTGGAGTACACAACTACAGGCATAGAATAAATGCAATCTAAGAGGGCATCTTACCTTAGGATGTAGAAGAATCGTTTGTTAAGTTTGAGATGGGTCCAAGGTTGTTTTGGCAAGAAAAGATAGTAGCAAGTCTTGACTACTAGGTGGATAATTGTCTTTGGTAGTGCACTTCCAGGCACGCACAAGATTCATTATCTGATGGTCTTAATATTCAATAGAGTTGTTATGAAGTTGAAAGATGTTCAATGTAACTTACAAATCTTGAATTGGAGTCTTGAGTGAAAAGTTGTGATTGTTGCATCACAGAGAACGTTATGTACTGCTACCACTTGGATGTTTTGTTAGTGGAAATTGATAGGAAGGGCAAGCTGTGAGGACCCAAAAATTATTTCTAAATGTTTACCTATTTTGAAAAATTAATTTAAATTTCTTTTAATTTTACTTTACTTGTTTATTTTCTAGCCTTAATTTGACAGTGCTTTTAAAGGTTAAGTTAACATTTTTATCGTTTCCCTTTTATATTTTGGTATATGTTAAGTTTTGCAAAGTATTATGGTAGTTTGACCGATTTTTGAGGTGCGTATTATATTTGGTGGACGAGAACAAGTGTAGTACTATAGGAATTATGCGATTAGAAGTATTAACAATGTATTACAGGAATACAAGATAGATTAGTTATAAGAAACACAAGAGAGACAAAGAGATAGGAATAGAACCGATTGCCGCCACTTGTCATCGATCTAACTAAACTTTGACTAAGACTTTGACCAAGAGTTGGTCTTGTATTTATCTTCCAATTGACACCAAAAATCCTTCATTTTTGCTCCATGAAGGCCAAATTATGAGGACCCGAAAAATTTTCTTCTTTTTATTTTACTTGCTTATTTCAATGTTTATTCACTCGTTTTTCCCGAATAATTTATTTCAACCATTTTAAGTTTATTTGTATGGAACAATGTCTCCCTTATGTTTTTAAAACGTTTCGTTAGAAAAATTTATTTTTCGAAGACTCGTTTAGTGAGGAATAGCGAGTACATGCTTTTCAAGGCAAAATTCGATTCGAGAGTGCAAATATCTTGGAGAATTAAGAATAATCAATAGTAGATTAAGAAAAATTAATTGAGAAATTAGAGGCGAATGGGTTCTAATTAAGCTTATACCGTGTTCGTGCCGAAAGTTTTTCGAAAGTCGCACCGCGCGACAAATTGGAGACTTGAGGAATCAATATATGTGAATACTCATGTTTTTATTTCTAAAATGACTATTTTTATGATTAATTACCCTAATATTAGTTACTTATACTATCGTTACAAGAATTTCATCTACATTTCGCCTTAGTGCGCGTAAATCGAAAGTTCGCGTAAATCGAGCCGGAACGGCTAAGTGGAGATTTAAGAAACTTATTATAGACTACTAAGAGTGAATAATTATAATGTTAAAGGAAGTACATTAGAGGTTTAGTGCACATGTGAAACAAACCCGAGAGAAAACGGACACGAAACGCGCGCACGCGACACTATTAGTAGTTGATATTTTTTCCAAACTTTGGCCCCAGGTATCCAAGCTTCCAAGAGAAGCTTTAGTTATCAGCTGCACACTCTCTCTCCTCTCATCTTGCTGGCCAAAATTCTCCAAGGAGGAAGAAGGAGAGCTCCACTTCATTTCACCTCACTTTGTACTACCATTTCTCACTCGAATTCACCATACAACTTCCACTTCACTTGGAGATTCACTTGGACTAGGAAGGAAGCATCATCTCACGGTTTTTCTTGAGGTTTTAGAAGTGCAAAATTTCTGATTTTTCCTCAAAGCAAAGAGGTAATCATCCAAACCATCCGATCTTTCATTTTTAGCTTTAGTAGGTTTGATATTGGCCTTGAAGCTTGTAGCTTCATTGTGGGTGTTGTTATTTGGATGTAATTGATTGGAGTGGCCTCTATGAAATCTCACCTTGAATATATGGGCTGAGATGATTGTTATAAGTGTTGTTTGTGTTAATTAAGTGGTAAACAAGGCGAGATTAGTAGGAAAATTGAAAGGAAAGTTGAGGAAAATTTTGGGTGGTTGCTGACCAATTCTGCCCTATTTTTGCCGAGCCTTTGATTTGAATTTTTGGTGATCAAATGACCTTGAAACGGATGTAGATATGTTGTATAGGATGTGTGGAAAGGTTCCACCAAAAATCATTTGATTTGGTTGGGTAAAAGTTGGAATTTCGAAATGGTAAAATTCTGGAAAACGGTGTCCAGGTGTTCTGGACAGAGCCTCTTTGAACAATCATAACTCTCTGCTCAGATGTCAAAATCAAGTGCCGTTTATGGCATTTGAATCTAGACATCAGTACTTTTCTAACGGTATAAAATGTACCCTCTTATTCGAATTGTGTGAGCCGTAGTAGGTGATCAAAATTACCTGTTCTGTTCCACTATGCTGTGCGAGTGATAGTGATAAGCTGTGGTTGTCGCTTGAATTCAAGCTAGCTATGAACTGATTTTCAAAATGATTTCTTCTGATGAATTGTAGACTTTTGAATGTAGTTTCCAAAGCCATCAACCATGCTCAATTCCAAGTTTAATTGAGTGAGATATGGTCTAATTAGCGAACTGTATCAAATCTGGAAAACCTTAATTTTGCTAGCCAAATGGCCTAGTTTGACTTGGGACTTGTTGCTTTACAAATTTTGATGTCAATCATCTACCAAATATGTATTGGATGTTTCTCAGACTTTTGGTTCATAAATGAGCCAGATTTGAGTTGTTTTCATTGGGCAAAATGTTTGAAAAGGAAAAAGGAAGCAAGAAGACAGATTTGCCTTGGGATTTCCTTAATCTTTGGTAGTTTAGTTAACTACCTTCCCATGTGAATTTTCAAATGAAATTTTATATAGAAATAATACTCATATGGAAGTTGAATTCTACCAATTTTGGTGTCATTCTAAGACTTTTTTGATATACAAACAAGATACCGAAGTTGTTCTTCCAAATCTGAAAAATGGACCAAATAGTCCTTATTTTTAACCAACTTTGAGCTGCTATATCTTGACGCTCAAAACTCTGATTCTAGTTCTGTTTGTTGTGTTTAAAACTTTGATTGGAGCTCTAGTAGTTCTGTAAAATTCAAAGGCTAGTTCACTTTCTATGAATTTTTCCGAATTTTCAAATTTTGCCAAAAACATGACTAAAACTGTCTTGTATGCTCAATCAGCCACATTAAGCTGAAATTTGAATGTCTTATGTTTATAATCTTGGAAAAGTGTTTTCTAGAAACTTTTATTACTTTGGAACTAGTTTCCAACAGTACCAAGTTTTCCAATTTTGGACCTACTGAGTGCAAGATCTGAATTTTCAAAGATTGCTCCTTAAAATTGAAATTTTTGAACTTGATGTGAATTGAGTTTTTAGAAACTCTTCACTACCCTTCGATATTGAATGACTGTTTTAGACTTGATTTTTTAAAGGAAAATAGTTTTTCCTTGCATTATTAAATCCCAGTTTTGAGTCTCGATTTACGAGTAATTAAGGCTCTCCTTCATGATATTTTCTTAGATTGTACAAGTGTACAATCTCCCTTGTTAACTAGGGGTTTATAAGCGATAGTGTGTGATAGATAATTATTATTTGTTCAGACACTCAAGGAGACCTTTAAGGGGATCTCATAGGGGACGTCTAAACACTTGATTGAGCACTATTCCCTTATTTTGATTGGTGAGTGTCAAGTGCATGATTAGTTGAAAATTATGTGAATTGCTCATTGTGAAATGGATGGCTTATAACTGCTGAGTCGAGTGTGTACTTTATCGCACTCGTTCTCATTTAAATGAATTGTAATTGAATTACCTGAACTGAATTGAACTGAATTATATGCTATGGCTGCATATGTCATTGGAGTGAATCTCCTCGACCCATAACTGAACTGTATACATGTCATTGGAGTGAATCTCCTCGACTTACAACTGAACTGGGGGATGCCCAAACTCATCGGCCAACCTTGGACTCCAGCCGGCATGGGTTTGGTCGGGAACCTTGGTAAGCCATGAGAAAAATATAAGTTTGATCTATTGGAGAGATCTCGTTTGGCCTACTCAAGTAGTAGTGCCTTTTATAACAGTTTGGGCCCGATGCAGTGTATGGTGGACGGAACTGTGAAGTAAGCGGAATCCTACGGACTTAAATGCCAACCCGGTTGACGAAGTGTCATTGCGGGAAGGAATTCGATCGAGGTTTGGTGAAGCAAGTGAAACTTAACTCCTGAGAGCTTCCATATCCTTGAATTATTTCTGTTTACTTTTCTCACTCGAATTGGTAATTACTTGAAAACTACTATTTTATTTGCTAAATATGATTGCTACTTGAACTACGTGTTTGCATGTGTGTTTCTTGACCTCATGAGCAATCGCTCACCCCGTAGACTTGTTTTCCTTAACAGGAACCGATATGGAGTGACATTCGAGAAGCCATTTGGATAAACTTTTGATTTAGGGAATTGAATGTATTTCACTAGACAATTGGGGGTTGCACATTTTGAGAAAGTGAATGTATTTTGAATCTTGTGATGTAAGATTGAACCCTAATTGTATAGAAACGACTTCTCTTTATTATTGCGTCTTGCCTTATTGGTTATTATTATATTAAGTTTGAACGGGAATTGTACCGAGTCCATGCGAGAGTTGGGCAGGCGTCCCGCTGATACCTTTTGGTTCACCTTAGGGAGAGGTGGGGGCGTCACACAAACCTTAGAGAGGAGAGGAAGAGAGAAAACTTCCAACTTTCATCTTGATTTCTAGCTTGATTTTGTGGGAAAATCAACCTTTTACCCTAAATCCATACGTAGAAGGTTGCAACAAAGAAGGAAGAAGTTTAGTGTGATGTGATTTTTAAGGAAGAAAGCTATGATTTGCTACTATCCTTAGGAATTGAAGGTAATATTGATAAGGAACTACTTTTTCCCTTTAATCTTGCATTTAAGTGGGCATATGACTTGAATATGGAAGTATTGTGGCTGATTTCATGGATTTGTGTTGTTATTGAAATTTTTCAGCTTTCATTTATATTTTTCAGCCATGAATTAGGAGTTTCTAACTTTGATTTGCATATGAAATTTGAGATATGAAGATTTCTAGCTTTGGTATGAAATTTTAGCTTCAAAATAGGACTTCATAACTTTAGTTATGAAATTTCAGCTTTGGTAGAGGATTTTCCAACTTAGGTATATGTTGATTATAGCTAGTTTGTGGCTAAAATAAGTACTCTATGTATCTTATAACTTGAGAACTTGATTTGTGACTGTCTTGTGGTTTTGAGTGGGCTGATTTGAGAAGAAAATGTAGCCTTAAAATGGCTGAAAAAATTGGTAAATCCAAAGGAAGTGCTGCTGAAATTTTTATGCAGGAGACTTTGAACAGTCTTCGGAAATCTGTTATATCTTAGTGTAGAAAAATCCAAATTGAGTTCCGTTTGTTGCATTGGAAACTAGACTCATAGCTTTTTTGACGTTATAAAAATCAGGGGTTGGTTCAACTCCTATAAATACCAACAATTTTACAAAATGTTTTCAAAAACCATGACTGTTCTGTTTTGCACATGAGACAACAGTGATTTTGAACTGAAAATTTGACTAACCTATGAGCTGAATTTCATGAAGATATCTTCTAAAGTCTATTTGTGAGAACACATGTTTTTATTTTTAAAATAGTCATTTTTATAATTAATTACCCTAGTATTTGTTAATTATATTTTAGTTGCTCGTTTTACCCTTAATTTTGTTTTATCGCGTGCGAGTCGAAAGTTCGCATAAATCGTGCCGAAACGATTAAGTGGAGATTTTGATAAATTTATATTAGACTAGTAAGAGTGAGTAATTATAGTGTAAAAAGAATTACATTGGAGGATTAGTGCACAAGTGAAACAAACAAGAGAGAAAAGTGGTGGTGCACCTCACTATTTGAACACTATTCGAAGTTGACTTTTGCAAAGCTTCTTGGTCACAATTTCTTCAAGCTTCCAAGGCAAGATTGAACACTCAAAACCCTTCTCTCTCTCATACCTTTCTCGGCCGAAACTCAAGAGGAAAAGAAAGGAAGAAAACTTCACAAAATCTAGCTCCAATCTTCTTCCAAATCTTTATCCAAATTTCTAGTTCTTGGAGATTCATCCTAGCTTGAGGAAAGACAACAACTTGTGGAATTCTTAGAGGTTTTGTGGTGGAAAAATTTTGGTTTCACCTAGAGTTCAAGAGGTAACCCTTCACCTTCTTCAATCTTTCTAATTTCTTCAAGAATGAAGCTTAGTTTGCATGGGTTTACAACCCTAAGCAAGAAATAGGTTAGAGGACTTGACGTAAATCATTTATCTTGCTTTAATCTTAGGCTAACGATCTTGAGGAGGCTTGTAGGTAGCTGCCTTGAGGATTTGTTGCTTGGTTAATGTTGTTTGTGTGATGAATGAAAGGATTACGGTTAGGAAAGGAAGAGAAAGTTGGAAAATTTTGGAGAGTGTGATGGCCGAAAATTCTATCCTTGTTGTTCAGTTTATATTTCAAAAATTTTGATGCTTGTTGGCTGTGAAATTGGTAGAGATATGTTGTATATTGTGTGTACAAAGTGTCTTCCAAAAATCGTTGCATTTGGTAGAACAAAACTTGGGTTTTCGAAAATGGAAGAAATCTGGAAATGGTGATCAGGATGACTGAACAATAGCTCTTTGTTTGACCGTAAATCTTTGTAAAAAATTCAAAATTGAGTGCCATTTGTGGCATTCAAAACTAGATCTTCAGGGCTTTCTAACGGTATAAAAATCACCAGCTAGTTCATTTCGAATCAACCATAGTCATTCTGTAAAGTTGACTGCCTTGTTATGACTGTCTGTCCGAGAGGAATGGAGAAACTGCATCTTCTGGCTTTATTTTCTCTCACTTGTGAACTAATTTCAGAAACATTTCCTTCTGATGGAATGTGACATTTTGAACCTAGTTTCCAACGCCATAAACCATTCTCAATTTGAACTTGTATTGATTGAGATGTGGTCTGATTCCGAAAGTGCAACAAAGCTAGAAAACTGGAAACCTTTCCTTTCTTGTTGGCCAAATGGTCAAATATGTTTTGGGAGGTTATATTTCAAAACTTTTAGTGTCAATTGCTCATCAACTGCTTATTTAATGTTTTTAGAACCTTGGTTTTAAAAATAGATCAATTTGGGGCTGATTTCATTGTACCAAACTTTTGAAAGGAAAGAAAGGGGTCGAGTTGGCAGATTAGCCTTGAGAATTTTCCAAACTTTGGTAGTTTTTTTAACTACCTTCCCATGTGATTTTTTAGTAAAATTTGATAGAGAGGTAGTCCACATATGGAAGTTTAAGTGTACCAAAATTGGTGTAATTTCAATTCCATTTCGATACCCAAATAACGCCCCAAAGATGGCTTTTCAAATCTGGAAAGTCACTGTTTAAGTAGTGAAAATTAACCGACTTTAAACTGTTATATCTTGTTGCTCAAAACTCCAAATTTAGTTCTGTTTATTGTGTTAGAATCCTTGTTTAGAATTCATATTGTGTTACGAATTTCAAAGGCTGATTCACTTGCTGTGAATTTTGCCGAATTTTCAAAATTGCTGAAAAACCAAGACTGGTTCAAACCTATCTTCCTGGAACTGAAATGTTGAGCTGAATTATGAGTACTTTCTAGTGGGAATCTTAGAAAAGTGTCTTATATGAACTTTTAGTACTTTGGATATAGTTTCCAACAGTATAAAGTTTTCTATTTTTGGACCTACTGAGTGTAAGATCTGATTTTTCTAAGTTTGACGCACAAAACTGAAATTTTCCGATTTCTTGGGAAATGAGTTTTGAAAACTCGACACTTTATCCCGATATTGATAAATCATTTTGGACTTGGATTTCATGGAGGATACAAGTCTCCTTGGTGACTTTAAAATCCTCACTTTTGGAACTTGCATTTCGATAGAGTAAAGTTCTTTAAAACATTGTCTTAATCCTAAACTTGTGGATATTCTTATTTGGTTGATGCATAGTTGTGAGTGATAGAAAATCGTTATTTCTTCAGGCGCTCAAGAGGATCTTCAAGAGAATCTCGGAATAGACGCTTAAAAGTTTATTTGTTCACTTACTCACTTTTGATTTGGTGAGTGTCAAGTGCATGATTCGTTGTTAAGTATGTGAATTGCTTTTTGCCAATTATGTGATTTGGAATCGTCGAGATGAGTGTGTATTTTATCGCACTCGTTCTCTTTTACATGAAATTATATTTGAATTTTGCTATGTGAATCGATATTCGACTCGTGTAAAGTGTTATGGTTGTGATTCGTATTTGAAATCGTTGATTGGAACGTTGTCTCATCGACTCATATTTGTATTTGGGGGACGTCCAAACTCATAGGTTAACCTTGTGATTCAAGCCGGCATGGGCTTGGTCTAGAATCTTGGTAAGCCATGAGAAAATTCGTAAGGCTTGATCTATTTGAGAGATCTCGTTTGGCATACTCGAGTAGTATCACCTTCTAAATGATGAGTGGGCTCGGAACAGGGGGTTGTAATGGTAAACGGGATTCGTGAAGTAAGTGGAGTTCTACGGACTAAATATACCTACCCGGTTGACGGAGTGTCATCGCGCAGAAATATATGATAGAGACTCGACAAAGCAAGTGGAATCTAACTCTTGAAAGCTTCCGTATCCTTTTTGAATATGTTTTGTAACTATTCATGACTTACTTGAATGTTATAGTTTTATTTCTCGTACAAGTTTTTTTGCTACTTGAATTACGTGCTTGCATGATTTTCTTGGCCTCACTAAGCGTTAACTTATCTCATTAGTTTTGTTTTCCTTAACAGGACCGGATGGGAATAGTTTTGGAGAAAAGTCGACTAGATTACTCTTTTGATTAGTACCTTGGTTGTAATTGTTTAGTCGACTTATAATGGTTGCATTTTGGGATTTGATGTATTTTTGAGAACTTATGATGTAAGATTTGAACGTTTACCTAAGGAAGCGACTTTGATGTACTTCGACTTTTATTATTGATTATTTATCTTTAAGTTTGGATTGGAATTGTATCGAGTCCTGGTGAGAGTTAGACAAACGTCCCGCTGATACCCTTTGGTTCGCCTTAAGGAGAAGTGGAAGCGTCACAGTTGGTATCACAGCACTAGGTTTAGAGATCTACTTGGGAGATATATTAGAGACTTTACTCTCGAGAATAGAAATGAGATAATTTAGTTATACTTTGAGTTGATGTTTGAGCAAATTAGTGACTTTAACTTTCTAACCGAGAATTTGAGGTTGTTTTACAGGGATGGAGAATGGCAAAGGACATGTGATACGAATCTCGTTGGTGAGGAGATTCGCGACCCAAGATCGCTTGTTGGATTTGACGTCGGATGCAAGAGACGGTGGCAGCGGAAACCCTACGACCCCTCTAATCCCCGTGACTACGAATTTGTTGATATTATCTCAACCCGTAATCAAACGAATTAGCGAACCTCAGGCAAGTGTAGAAGGCGCCACAATTCAAGTGCGATTCTTGAATTGATAAGCCGAACAAGAACACTAGAGTATAACTCTAAGTTGTTCAAGGTTTGCTCGAAAGCTATGGAGAAAACTCTCTCAATATTTTTATCATAAAAGTGTCTCCCTTTTAATGATGTAATGTGGTGCCTTATATAGGCTACAAGTAAAACCCTAATCTAGTAAGGAAAAGGAACTAACTAATGACTCACCAATCACAATCACAATTAAGGCTAACTAATGGTCAGCTTATAAAGCTGGCCCAACATAACCCAATAAAAGCTAATTCACCAACTTAAGTAATAGTGAGTCTAGACTCTATAAATCGGATCCAACTCAACATGAGGTCTTGGACCGAACTTATTCCTACCAAATAAAATAGAAATCTGAAAAATAAACTACTAAACTATTACTAAAAGATTCATTCTCTTGCAACCCGAAACATGGCCCTTAAGCGGCCAATATTTCATATCATTCCCCTCCTCTTGCAAAAGATTTGTCCTCAAATCGTGGTTGGAAATGAATGGTACTAACAAGAGTTGGCAGGATGAAACCTCAAATCTCCACATATTGGCTCTCTTAGAATGAATGATACTTGCATACGTCATGATTATTATAATTTGGTGCACATGTCTCTTGGTCAGCTTGAAAATGCTCACAATCAGCCATGGAAAACTCAAGGCTTTACTCCAACGAATCCTCGAAGATAACGCATATAGCTTCGGTTCCATGATGCAAGGTAAAATGTATGGTACATTGGCAGCAAGCTCACATCTTCTTGGATCCTCCATAATGCAACTGACAAACTGAACAACACTTTGAACATGATCGACTTCATTAGATTGATCATCACTTGGGACACTTGTTGCAAAATGGTAAGGAGGCAAAGGACAAAATTCAAGTGCAAGGACTCCCTTTGAAACTTCATTACTCCTCCCAACAAGCAAAGCAGGCTCATGGGTGAAGTTGTATATCAATGGATAGTAAAGGGATACAACACTTAAGATGCAAACTCCATGAAAATTCTGATATTCGCCAATGGATATAGGGATAGAACATGCCATGATCAACTCAATCTCTCCTTGCTTAACCTGTATAAAAGAAGAAAAGCTAAACAAAACAAAGGTAAGTTCGTTAGAAAAATAAGCCCTCGCATTGTTTCCCAAAGTCAGCGCACTTTTTCCCTTGTCTTCCTTCTCAACTAGCTCAAGACAACTAACTTGTGTAGATGGGACTTCAAGGTTTTCAATCTCAAGTTCATTGCCAGCATTCATAGATATTTCTTCAATCAATGGCGGACTAGAAGGAACATCTTTACCACCATTGGTTGACACATGAGTAAGTTGCTCAAAATATGAATTCAACACTTGGCAAATTTCTCCCATCGTAGAGTCAAATAATTTTTTATTCCGGCTTCGAAAATCAGCCTTTGATTCACGAGGCTTTGATTCAATTCGAGAATTCATGACTCGATTGTCACAACACTCCTTAGATGGTGCTTGTTGGATTTGACGTCGGATGCAAGAGACGGTGGCAGCGGAAACCCTACGACCCCTCTAATCCCCGTGACTACGAACTTTGTGTTGTGCCTTGCTAATCTTGGATACCAAACATAAGTTGGGAAGTTCTCGAGCATCTTCATCTAAACTCTTGAAGTTCTTGGTTCCACCAACTCTGATTTGGCAATTCTTGAATTACAAAGTCACGGGGTTCTTGAAACTTGAAAGGATTTTCGATCTTGTTGCAAATCTGGAACTTGATCCGAAACTTCAAATACCTGGAACTGAATCTGAGTTCTTGAAACACAACTTGGTGAGCCGTAAAAAGAAAGAAAGAAACGAAAAAGAAAGAAAAAAAAAGGAAAGGAACGGCTCTAGTGTTCTACTTGAAAACCAAGTCTCCAATTCTGGAACTACTTCTAATCCCAAGACCTTTGGGATTGAGGTTAGCCGACAGGACCAAGATACCAAGACCCAATCTTTCCTAAAGCACCCCAACATCACCTCTCCAGCCTAAATAACCTTTAAACAGCCGCACCACACTTCGCCACCTAGACAGCCGCACCACAAACCAGCCTCCTAAACAAGCCCCACCGCCCACTAGCATTTGCTTCCACTTTCGGCTACAATACCTTGTGAGTAGATATCCAATACTATCAAGAGCTAACTGACCCATTCTTGAGCATTCCAAACAAGCACCAATACCCCATAAAACCCCCAGTCCGAACCCAAGGCAGTTGCAAGACCAGATTCCAGCAAGCCAACGTCCGTAGTGTCTCATCTAGGCTTCGTAAAATTCAGCCTTGAGTCATTTATTGAGTCGTTTATTGAGCCGTGGTCAGCCTTTGAGTCGTTCATTTTCTCCATTCAACTAACACGCATGTGGTAACCTTGGTTGACAAGCTGACCGAGGAATGCAACACAAGCAAAAAAACCAACTTCCGTGTCGGTTAGATTCTTCGAGTGTCATTCTTAATTTTTTGTAGCTTTTGTGTCAAGTCTTTTTCCAGTTTTTATTCTTGAACATATTCTACCACTCCATTCTTAGTGTCTTAATTTTGTTTTCCAAGAAAATCTCCACTCTTACGAACCTCAAATTCTAGCGTGAACTTGATTTTTAAGCTAAATTTGAGCACTTGAGGAGCTCTACTTTCTTCAAGGTTTTGCAAGGGGCTGTGTGAAAATTTTTTTTGGTGAGCAAATTAGAGTGAAAACACGAGTGACGAGTGCATACACGTGAGCTTGTGTGTTGTGAGAAATTTCTCTTCTCTGCTAACCAATTTTGCAGGTCACTTAACCATGCCTCGTGTAGTTGCATCTCATTCATATCATCAAGAATTCTTAGAGAACGAGCCTCTTCAGAGGAGGGGTTCCAAGCGAACTACTACCAAATACTCTAGTTCCACACGTTCCATCTCCGAGCATTCACAACATGAGTTTCATCCACTTCAGGAGGAAATGGATCATTTTCGTGCCTTGTGCGTATATGAAAGATATAAGCGTACTTGTAATGAGTATGAGGAGGAGCAAAGGAGTTTGCGTCGAGCATCTAAGCCAAGGTCTTCATCAAGAAAAATGATATGAAATATGGGCCGCTTATGGGCCATGTTTCGGGCTGCAAGAGAATGAATCTTTTAGTAATAGTTTAGTAGTTTATTTTTCAGATTTCTATTTTATTTGGTAGGAATAAGTTCGGTCCAAGACCTCATGTTGAGTTGGATCCGATTTATAGAGTCTAGACTCACTATTACTTAAGTTGGTGAATTAGCTTTTATTGGGTTATGTTGGGCCAGCTTTATAAGCTGACCATTAGTTAGCCTTAATTGTGATTGTGATTGGTGAGTCATTAGTTAGTTCCTTTTCCTTACTAAATTAGGGTTTTACTTGTAGCCTATATAAGGCACCACATTACATCATTAAAAGGGAGACACTTTTATGATAAAAATATTGAGAGAGTTTTCTCCATAGCTTTCGAGCAAACCTTGAACAACTTAGAGTTATACTCTAGTGTTCTTGTTCGGCTTATCAATTCAAGAATCGCACTTGAATTGTGGCGCCTTCTACACTTGCCTGAGGTTCGCTAATTCGTTTGATTACGGGTTGAGATAATATCAACAAGTTCGTAGTCACGGGGATTAGAGGGGTCGTAGGGTTTCCGCTGCCACCGTCTCTTGCATCCGACGTCAAATCCAACAAGCGATCTTGGGTCGCGAATCTCCTCACCAACGAGATTCGTATCAGCTGGCATCAGAGCTAGCTTGTTGGTAACATCGTTTATCCCTCTTTTTGTGTCCTAATTCCTGTCTGTTTCGTTAGTTCCAATAAAAAAAAAAATTTGTTGTTGCACGTCGCGTCTGTCCGCGAGTTCCTGGCCGCGAGTTTCCCTCGTTTTCAATTCTGGTCACCATTGTTGGTCCTGTCTTGGTGTCGTTTGAACCCCTGGAATTTCTGAAAATTAATTGTGTCGAGTTTGACTTAGTTTGTGCGAGTATCTCATCGTTTGATTACACAAAAAAAAAAAGGAGAGCTTCCTAGTCGGTGACTTCTTCCAAGTCGCGAAGCTGCGACCTTGGAATTGTGCAATCTGTCCGTGTCATGTTAGTCCAATCCCGATTGAGATTTGTGTGTTGAATCCACTTGTTTCTTGCTGTCATTACTTCCACCGCCTGGTTCCAGCAACTAAGGGTGTCCCACGGTGTTGAGAGTTGTGTCCAAGTCTTACAACAAGACATAGAACCCTTCGGTTTTCGATCTTTGCCGCACTTGATATTGCTTTCCTTGCACTGACCAATCTGACCGAATTGCCTCCTTATTGTTTGTGCATGTCTATTGTTCAGTTTTGTTGTCTATTGCCTTCGTGATTAAGTGCCAAACCTAAAAAAAAAAAAAAAAAAAATTAAAGCCGCAAGGACTTTCTCTTGCTTCTTCATAGCGTGTCTTGTGGTATTGTGTGCAAACCTGCCCAGAAATTTCGGTCACTAGTTGGCTCTAGTTTCTGTCCAGCGTCTGGTTTAATGCGTGTAGGGTCTTGTGTTGTTTGAGTCGTGTACAAACAACCCAGAAAACAAACAAAAAAAAAGGGAAAGAGAGTTACATACCTTATTGAGTCGTTGCTGGAAATTACCTTGTGGGGGCTGCCAAACTTGATTTGCTGGAAATCTTGCATTGAGTTTAGAACCCTTGAACTCTCTTGACTATTATACCATACCTGGGGCTGGGCTTGTTACGTTTGGGCACCAAGAACCCCACCTACCCGTTGCCAAAAGCCACCCAACAAAACGCAAACAGAACCCAAAAAAAAAAAAAAGAAAAATAAACTACTAAACTATTACTAAAAGATTCATTCTCTTGCAGCCCGAAACATGGCCCATAAGCGGCCCATATTTCATATCAACATGTTAACGGTCATGTGGAGTCTCTTAGGCCTATCTACTATCGAGCACTTGGTGGAGGAATTCGCGTTCGATTCACGCCATCCTCCAGGTTTTCCTGTTGTCCCTGGAGGGTGACGCATGCTTACCCTAACGACCTTGTACAATCCATCGACGATGAGCGTCGGCAGTTGGTGAATACCAACAAAGCCTTACTCCAGGAGATCGATGAGTTGAGCGCTATGGTAGACGCTTAGGATGCTAGGATTGCAGAGCTAGAGGGGACGATCGTAGGCGAGCTGGCTAGGGCTGAGACCGCTCGTGATGAGCTTTAGAGGGTTAGGGTTCGACTCATTAGGATAGGCGAGGAGGTCCAGGATCGAGTTTTTGGGATTCTAGCCGACGCCACTATGTTGATCGATGAGGTGATGGATGTTGTATAGAGTCCTGTTCAGGAGGGCACCGAGGAGGAGTCTTTCGAGGAGGATCCTGAGGAGGAGGTTCCGCTTGATAGTCCTGCTGATGATTAGATTTGGAGTGATAAATCTTTTGACTTTTGTAAATAGGATTAGTCAGGATGGTGCTAGCTCAAAGGCCATTGTATTTTGTCTAACTGTGTAGCATATCTTTTGAAACACTTGAACTCACTTTTGATGTGCCCGACTTTATTATACTATGACTTCTGAATTATGCCATGGATTATGGTTATTTGCAACCATTTTGATCTTTCTCTTATTTATTTTCGTCTTGCATGATTAAAGTGTTATTTTTGCGTTACTTATCTACATTCATTGTACGTCTAGGCCTTTAGAACTATTAAGACGATGGACGGTCGTAGAAGTGGAAGAGACTCAGGAAGTGGGCTAGACAACCTCAAATCCAGGGGGATGATCAAGGATCGGCAACGGAATCGACCCAGGAATAAGAAAATGTAGAGGGTAATCAAGTGGCTACTATCATTAACCAGATGATTGATATCCTAAAACGATTAGCAGAGCGACAAGGTCCAGGGCCAATTAACTAACCTGGGGCCCAGGATAGAGGGGAAGATAGAGCCTTGGAAAGGTTTCTGAAATTTAATCCGCCTAAATTCATTGGGGGATCTGATCCCGAATTAGCGGAGAATTGGTTGGAACGAATGACTAATATTTTCGCCACCCTAGACTATACAGAAGAGAGACGAGTGAACTTTGCTGCTTTTCAGTTTGAAAGTGTAGCACGTGCTTGGTGGGACATGATAACGGGAAAGTGGGAAAGAGCGCAGACCCCTTCAACTTGAAAAAACTTCACGAGGGAGTTCAATGAGAAGTTTCTTCCACCTCTGATCCAAGAGAAGTGGGAGGACGAATTCATAAAGTTGAGACATGGGACCTCTAGTGTGGCCTAGTATGAGAGGAAGTTCACTAGACTTTCCAAGTACTCTCCGGATTTGGTGGTCAACGAGGGTAGAAAAATAAAGCGTTTTGTGCAAGGACTTAATGTGGAGATTCAAGAAGGGTTGGCAGCAGTCCAAATTTCTACATTCACTGAAACTCTAGAGAAAGCGCAGAGAGTTGAAAGCGCAAGATTGCAAGTTAAGGACTTCTATACTAAGAAAAGGAACACTCTTAGTTACTCTTCTGGACAACCAAGTAAAAGTACCCCACCTTCCAAGATAGGAAGAGAAACGGGAGAAGTAAGGACCGCTGGAGTTCCAAGAGGGATTTTATCAAGAGGAGGTCGTAGCGGGCGAGGTCAAGCGAGAGGGACACCTTTTAGTTGATGCGGATACGGGCGCACAACAACTCCAACCTTGGGTCAAGGACCCTTTGATCAACATTGGTGGTCCGATGACAAGATCAAACGCCTAACAACTACTAAACTAGACAGTCTTAAAACAACTACCAACTAAGCTAACAAGTATGAGATCATTCCTTCGCTTCAAACGTACAGGTGAACAAAGTAACTTCATGGTCCATCGAATCTTCAAACCTAGCTTGCTCCTTGCTTGTATGGTGAATGATCAAGGCTCGTAAAACTTCCTTCACCTTCTTGGTTCTTGATCTTGTCATCGGACTGCCAATGTGGACCAAAGGATCCTTGACCCAAGGTTGAAGTTGTTGCGCACCCATATCTGCATCATTTTTATCGATTAGCTTGTTCCCTAATCGTGGTGTCGCTTCATCCATCCTTGTTTGCTTAAGGTTGCTGATTACCTTTGTGTGTCAGAGGTCTTGAGTTCATGAGAACAATCGAGTTCAATTTCTGTTGGGAGAAAAGATCCAACTCTGATAATTACAAGGTTGGGAGGTTCTAGGGGGGTCTTCCCCTAGGGTTGCCTATATCATTAGTGGTCAGGCTGTAACTCCTCAAGTTAGTTGCAGCTACTGTGGCAAGACCAACCATTCAGAGAATGATTGTTGGAGGAAACAGGATAAATGTTTGTATTGTGGCAGTACCGAGCACCAGATATCGAAATGCCCAAGTGTACCAAAAGAAGGAGGTAGTATTCAAAGGCCTGAAAAGTCAGCCTCTAAGCAGTCTAGTGCTGGAGGGAGTCGACCCAAGGTACCTACTAGGGTTTACGCATTGGACTATCAGCAGATTTCCGAGGCTACTGAGGTGGTTGATGGTACGATCCCTATTTTTCACCGTTTAACTAAGGTTTTAATTGATCCTGATGCGACGCATTCTTTCGTAAACCCTAACTTTATAAGTGGAGTAGATGTGAAGCCAATTAAATTACCTTATGATTTGGAGGTTAGAACGCCTATCGGGGATCAAAATTTAATCGCTAACTTGATGTATAAAGATTGTGAGATATGGGTTGGAGAGCGAAAATTACTGGTCAATTTGATGAGTTTAGCTATTAAGAGGTATGATTTCATCTTAGAAATGGACTGGTTAGCTCGTTACCCTGCTCAATTAAATTATAATATGAAAATGGTAGAGTTATACATCCCAGGAGAAGCGACCCTAAAGTTGGATGTGAGGGGTAGATTAGTCTCATCAGCACTTATTTCAGGGATTCGAGCTAGAAAAATGTTGAGGAAGGAATCTCAAGGATATTTGACTTTTCTTATAAATACTCCTAGTGATAAGGTGAGACTGGAAGTTATGCCCGTAGTAAAGGAGTATCCAAATGTTTTTCTTGAAAAATTAGATTCTTTACCTCCAAAAAGAGAGATAGCTTTTATGATTGATGTGACTCCGGGAGTGGCATCTACCTCTAAGACACTATATAGAATGGCTCCAACTGAATTGAAAGAGTTGAAATTACAATTGCAGGATTTGCTAGAGCGAGGCTTTATAAAGAAAAGTGATTCACCGTGGGGAGCCCCGGTGTTGTTCGTTAAAAAGAAAGATGGGAGTTTAATACTGTGTATAGACTACCGAGGCTTGAACGATGTTACTGTTAAGAATAAGTACCATTTGCTCTATATTGATGAATTATTAGACCAACTGTAAGGGGTGGTAGTATTCTCAAAATTAGACCTCAGGCAGGGTTATTATCAGTTGAGGATTTTGGAAAAAAATATATCTAAAACTGCCTTTAACTCGAGGTACGGACACTTTGAGTTTGCAATAACGCCGTTCGGATTAACTAATGCACCTGCGACTTTTATGGATTTAATGCACCGAATCTTTAAGCTTTATCTAGATCAGTTTGTGGTGGTGTTCATCGATGATATATTGGTGTACTCTAAGACTTTGGAAGATCATGAGAAACACTTGAGGATGGTTTTGCAAACCTTGAGGGAACATCAGTTGTATGTTAAGTTTAGTAAATGTGAATTTTGGTTAAAAGAAGTGACTTTCTTAGGTCATATAATTTTCAAGGAAGGAATTAAGGTGGATCCGACCAAAGTGGAAGCAGTTTCTAGGTGGAAGCAAGCGAAAAACCTTGCTGAAGTTTGAAGTTTTATAAGGTTAACAAGGTATTACCAGAGGTTTATCAAGAATTTTTCTAAGATTGCGGGATCCATGACTGAGTTGACTAAGAAAAGTGGAAAGTTATATGGAGCCCTAAGTGTGAAGAAAGTTTTCAGAAGTTGAAGAGACGTTTGACAATAGCACCTGTTTTAACCTTACCGAATGGAAATGATAGTTTTTGGTCTATACAGATGCTTCAAAAGAGGGCTTGGGATATGTATTGATGCAAAATGATAAAGTGATAGCGTATGTCTCTAGGAAGTTAAAATCTCACAAGAGAAACTATCCAACTCATGATTTGGAGTTAGCGGCTGTAGTATTTGCATTGAAAAAGTGGAGGCATTACTTATATGGGGTGACATTTGAGATTTTCACCGACCACAAGAGTCTTCAGTACTTGTTTTTTCAAAAAGAGTTGAACTTGAGAAAATTTAGATAGGTGAAATTTTTGGAAGACTATGATTGTACAATCAATTACCACCTTGGGAAAGCTAATATGGTGGCAGATGCCTTAAGTCGCCAAGTGCAAGTAGCAGGATTAATGATTAAAAAATTGCACTTGTTAGAGGAGGTTAGCATTTGGAGCCCTCATCTTAAACCGACAAAAGTGATTCTTGAAAATATTGTGGTGAAATCTGTTCTACTCGATCATATCAAGGAGGCACAAGAAAGGACCATGAAGTGCAAAAGTGGTTGGAGAAAGTTAAGAAAGGGAAAAAATCAGATTTTAACTTGGGAACGAATGGTGTACTAAGATTTCGGAATCGTATAGTAGTACCAAAGGATGAAGGGTTTAAGAGGGAAATTTTGAAAGAAACACATCGTTCTAAGTACATGGTACATCTTGAAGGGAATAAAATGTATCAAAACTTAAAAAGTTTGTACTGGTGAGAGAGCATGAAGAAGAAAATTGTTCGATTTATCCAGACTTGTTTGATTTGCCAGCAGGTTAAAGCCGAGTATCAGAAACCATATGGTCTTTTGCAACCTTGAGAGATACTCGAGTGAAAATAGGAGAATATTACTATGAATTTTGTATCTGAATTACCTAGAACACAAAGAGGTCACCATGCCATTTGGGTAATAGTAGATAGATTGATTAAATCTGCCCATTTTCTATCAATTAGTATGAAGTACTCATTGGAGAAGTTAGCGAAGCTGTATTTGGATGAAATTATAAGGCTACATGGGATTCCAATAAGTATTGTGTCTGATCGAGACCCGCAATTTGTTTCCTGATTCTAACAGAAGATGCAAGAAATGCCAGGAACCAAACTGAATTTTAGCACTACTTATCACCCACAGATCGATGGACAATCGGAGAGGACAATTCAAACTCTTGAGGATATATTGAGAACTTGTATTTTGGATTTTGGAGAGAATTGGAGTAAGTATTTGACATTGGTGGAATTTGCCTATAATAATAGTTTCCATTCATCCATTCAAATGGCTTCTTATGAAGCAGTTTATGGTCGAAAGTGTAGATTTTCGATTTGTTGGGATGAAATAGGTGAACAAAAGATTTTAGACCCAACTGCAGTGCCTTGGATTGAAGAGGCAGGAGAAAAAGTAAAGTTAATACGCCAGAGGATTCAAACCGCACAGAGTCGTCAGAAGAGTTACGCGGATAACCAAAGGAAGGATCTGGAGTTTGCGGTTGGAGACCAAGTTTTTCTTAAGATCACTCCTCTGAAAGCGAGTCTGATGACAGGAAAAGGGAAAAGTTGTAACCTAGATTCGTAGGACCTTATAAGATTCTCTAATGTGTAGGAAACGTGGCCTATAAGTAGGAACTGCCACCAAGTCTGTCTCGGATCTATAACGTTTTCCACGTATCCATACTCAAGAAATATCATCCAGACCCATCTCATGTCCTGCAACCTGAAAATATTGAAATCGACAAGGCATTGACCTATAAGGAGAAACCGATAAAACTTCTATATCGTAAGGTGAAAGCACTGAGGAATAAGCGAATCCCGTTAAGGAAAGTTCTATGGAGGAACCACGGATTAGAGAAAGCAACTTGGGAAGTAGAAAAAGAGATTCAAGGAAAATATCCAGATCTATTTCCAAAACAAGGTATGAATTTCGAGGATGAAATTCTCTTAAGTGGGAGAGGATGTAAGGACTGATATTTTTATTCTTAAAATAGTCATTTTTATAATTAATTACCCTAGTATTTGTTAATTATATTTTAGTTGCGTGTTTTACCCTTAATTTTGTTTTATTGCACGCGAGTCGAAAGTTCGCGTAAATCATGCCGAAACGATTAAGTGGAGATTTGATAAATTTATATTAGACTAGTAAGAGTGAGTAATTATAGTGTTAAAGGAATTACATTGGAGGATTAGTGCATAAGTGAAACAAACAAGAGAGAAAAGTGGTGGTGCACCTCACTATTTGAACACTATTCGAAGTTGACTTTTGCAAAGTTTCTTGGCCACAATTTCTTCAAGCTTCCAAGGCAAGATTGAACACTCAAAACCCTTCTCTCTCTCATACCTTTCTTGGCCTAAACTCAAGAGGAAAAGAAAGGAAGAAAACTTCACAAAATCTAGCTCCAATCTTGTTCCAAATCTTCATCCAACCTTCTAGTTCTTGGAGATTCATCCAAGCTTGAGGAAAGACAACAACTTGTAGAATTCTTGGAGGTTTTGTGGTGAAAAAATTCTGGTTCCCTTCACCTTCTTCAATCTTTCTAATTTCTTCAAGAATGAAGCTTAGTTTGCATGGGTTTATAACCCTAAGCAAGAAATAGGTTAGAGGACTTGAGGTAAATCATTTATCTTGCTTTAATCTTAGGCTAGCGGTCTTGAAGAGGCTTGTAGGTGGCTTCCTTGAGGATTTTTTGCTTGGTTAATGTTATTTGTGTGATGAATGAAAGGATTACAGTTAGAAAAGTAAGAGAAAGTTGGAAAATTTTGGAGAGTGTGATGGCCGAAAATTCTGTCCTTGTTGTTCAGTTTATATTTCAAAAATTTTGATGCTTCTTGGCTGTGAAATTGGTAGAGATATGTTGTATATTGTGTGTACAAAGTGTCTTCCAAAAATCGTTACATTTGGTTGAACAAAACTTGGGTTTTTGAAAATGGAAGAAATCTGGAAATGGTAATCAGGATGACCGAACAGTAGTTCTTTGTTTGAACGTAACTCTTTGTACAAAATTCAAAATTGAGTGCTGTTTGTGGCATTCAAAACTAGACCTTCAGGGCTTTCTAATGGTATAAAAATCCCTGGTAGTTTATTTTGAATCAACCGTAGTGATTCGGCAAAATTGACTGCCCTGTTGTGACTGTCTGTCCGAGAGGAATGGAGAAGCTGCATCTTGAGGCTTTATTTTATCTCACTTGTGAATTGATTTTGGAAGCATTTCCTTCTGATGGAATGTGACATTTTGAACCTAGTTTCCAACACCGTAAACCATTCTCAATTTGAACTTGTATTGATTGAGATCTGGTCTAATTCCGAAAGTGCAACAAAACTAAAAAACTGAAAACCTTTCCTTTCTTGTTGACCGAATGGTCAAATCTGTTTTGGAAGGTTATATTTCAAAAATTTTAGTGTCAATTGCTTATTAAATGTTTCTAGAAACTTGGTTTTAAAAATGGATTGATTTGGGGCTGATTTCATTATACCAAACTTTTGAAAGGAAAGAAAGGGGTCGAGTTGGCAAATTAGCCTTGAGAATTTCCCAAACTTTGATAGTTTTGTTAACTACCTTTCCACTTGATTTTTTGCATAAAATTTGATAGAGAGGTATTCCATATATGAAAATTTAAGTGTACCAAAATTGGTGTAATTTCAATACCATTTCGATGCCCAAATAACGCCCCAAAAATGGTTTTTCAAATTAGGAAAGTCACTGTTTAAGTAGCGAAAGTTAACTAACTTTAAACTGTTATATCTTGTTACTCAAAACTCCAAATTTAGTTCCATTTTTTGTGTTTAAAACCTTGTTTAGAACTCATATTGTATTACAAATTTAAAAGGCTGATTCACTTTCTGTGAATTTTTCCGAATTTTCAAAGTTACTGAAAAACCAAGACTGGTTCAAACCTATCTTCCTGGAACTGAAATTTTGAGCTGAATTATGAGTGCTTTCTAGTGGGAATCTTAGAAAAGTGTGTTCTAGGAATTTTTAGTAATTTAGATGTAATTTTCAACGGTATAAAGTTTTCCATTTTTGGACCTATTGAGTGCAAGATCTGATTTTTCTAAATTTGACGCGCAAAACTGAAATTTTTCAATTTTTTCGGAAATAAGTTTTGAAAACTTGACACTTTATCCCGATATCGATAAATTGTTTTGGATCCGATTTCATGGATGATACAAGTCTCCTTGGTGACTTTAAAATCCTCACTTTTGAAACTTGCATTTCGATAGAGTAAAGCTCTTTAAGACATTGTCTTAATCCTAAACTAGTGGATATTCTTACTTGGTTGATGCATGCTTGTGAGTGATAAAAAATCGTTATTTCTTCAGGTGCTCAAGAGGATTTTCAAGAGAATTTCAGAGCGGACGCCTAAAAGCTTATTTGCCCACTGACTCACTTTTGACTTGGTGAGTGTCAAGTGCATGATTCGTTGTTAAGTATGTGAATTGTTTCTTCCCAATTATGTGATTTGGAATCGTCGAGACGAGTGTATACTTTATCGCACTCGTTCTCTTGTACATGAAATTATATTCGAATTTCGCTATGTGAATCGATATTCGACTCGTGTAAAGTGTTGTGGTTGTGATTCGCATTTGTGATTCGTATTTGAAATCGTCGATTGGAGCGTTGTCTCATTGACTCCTATTTGTATTTGGGGGACGCCCAAACTCATAGGTTAACCTTGTGACTCGAGCCAGCATGGGTTTAGTCGAGAATCTTGGTAAGCCATGAGAAAATTCGTAAAGTTTGATCTATTTGAGAGATCTCACTTGACATACTCGAGTAGTATCACATTCTAAATGATGAGCAGGCTCAGAACAGGGGGTTGTAACGGTGAATGGGATTCGTGAAGTAAGTGGCGTTCTATAAACTAAATATACCTATCCGGTTGACGGAGTGTCATCGCGCGGAGGTGTATAATAGAGACTTGGCAAAGCTAGTGGAATCTAACTCCTGAATGCTCCCGTATCCTTCTTGAATATGTTTTGTGACTATTCATGACTTACTTGATTGTTATAGTTTTATTTCTCGTACAAGTTTTATTGCTACTTGAATTACGTGCTTGCATAATTTTCTTGGCTTCACTGAGTGTTAACTCATCCCATTAGCTTTGTTTTCCTTAACAGGACTGGATCGAAAGATTTTTGGAGAAAAGCCGACTAGATTACTCTTTTGATTAGTACCTTGGTTGTAATTGTTTAGTCGACTTATAATAGTTATATTTTGAGATTTGATGTATCTTTGAGAACTTATGATGTAAGATTTGAACGTTTACCTAAGGAAGCGACTTTGATGTACTTCAACTTTTATTATTGGTTATTTATCTTTAAGTTTGGATTGGAATTGTATCGAGTCCTGGTGACAGTTAGGCAGGCGTCCCGCCGATACCCTTTGGTTCGCCTTAGGGAGAAGTGGGGACATCACACTATTAGTACTTCAAGTCTATTTTCTAATAGTGTAAGTTTTGTGATTTTTTTACCTACGGAACTCAAGTTATACTTTTTCAAATAATGTCGCTAAAGTTGGAAATTTTGTCAAATGAATTGAGTGGAACTTGAAAAATTTTGAGAAAACTTTTCTAGGTATTAAACTTTAATTGGTATGATTTTGGATGATTTTGTGGCCTTAAACAAGTGTACGTCATAGTCCTAGGAATGCACTTGGTCATTCTTCGATTGGCTTTCAAGTTTGCCTTTGAGTTTTGTGTTTTAAGGGGCCGATTTTAGATAGGCGTATGGCTCATGATTAAGGCTCAAGTGAGTACCTTATTAATGTGAATTTTGAATGATCGAACCATGACATCTTGTCTTGGTTACTTTTAGGGTTTAACGGTGGGAAAAAGCATGATCCGGAGTCGAATGTTTAGCTTTGATCTACTTTAAAATGTAAGTGTTCCTTGCATATGTGTGCTTTAAATGACTATGTGGAATGTTGTGAATGTTGTCTGAATGTTAAATGTTTTCCAATGATTGCTAAATGATTTTCGATGAGCGAGTGTGTACTTTATCGCACTCGATCCAAGCAAAAGAGAATTTTCAATGATTAAATGCTACTTGTACATAATTGTAGGCCTTTTGGCTGAACTGGTCCCTTGTCCTTCGATGCCAATCGACTCGAGCCAGAAGCGGACTCGATCGGACGGCTGGTGACCCTGGGACATTATTTGGTATACTCGAGTATTACCACGAAATCTGGTGGAGAATTGGCCAGTGAATTCAATGCAATGAAATCAATGAATAAATGACATGAACACTGAAGGAGTTTTCACTTGCAAATGTTTTCTAATGTCGGAGGGACAAGAAAAACGGTTGGTGAATGAATGAATGAATGACTTGAATGAATGGGTCCAAGTGAACATGTATCATTTAAATGAATAAATGATTGATTCTTGAATGACTGCTTATTACTGTGCCACGTGAAAAAAGTGCTAAGTGTAAATGTTTCCGTGTTTACCTGCTTGTTTTCTTGTTTGGGAACCTCACTGAGCTTATAACTCATCCCATTAGTTTATTTTTCTTACAGGAGTGAAGGTCGGAGCATGTAGCCGAGAACTAGTGTATATAATCTCTTGTATTTGTACTTTTGTAAATAAGATGTATTCGAAATCTTTAGAAATGTAACTCCTATGTTACACTTTTGGATTGTAAATTAAGTTTGGATTGTTGGTTGGAAATAGAACTTTTATATTAATTTCGAGGCTTGAACGGTTATTTCAAAAACGTTGGCAGGCGGTCCGCCAAACTCTTGGGTACACCCTAAAGGGAGGTGGGTTTGTCACAGGTGGTATCAGAGCCACTTTGAGTAGTCTATGTGTGGGGTAAGTTTGGGCCAAGTGGTGTTATGGTCTCTATTATGTGAATGAATAAAGGATTAAGTACTCTTCTAAAGCATAAGTTGTGAATCATGAATGTTATAAGCTTAAAACCCTTATCATGATATTTGGAGAAGATACATAGTATGTCAGGTAGGAATCTCTAATATAGGTGATTTACTCTTGGGACCGATCGGTTTGAGTTGTAAATTATCCTATTTTTGGATTCTTGCACCCGAGTACTAAAGAGTTGATACTTTTATGATGGTTACGAATGAAATTGAGGTATGTGTGGAAGATATGATTGTGTCATGCTTATATGAATTGTTTTTGGATCGAAAGAATAGGTTATTACCTTGGAGTGGCATTACTACTGATGTATTTGAATTTGTATCTATAATTGAAGCGATTTGTATTTTAACTAATTTGAGATGCTTGTGGTTGAGGTAGTAGAAGTGGACGTAGCAAAGGAAGGTCAAGGGGTTGCAGGCCCTAATGAATTTAATCTTGAACCTAAAGTAGGGCAACCTGCAGCCGAGGGAGAAATAGAATTAGTTGGTTCGATAATGACCTTGGTTAGAGATTCAACAATGCAGGATGTGGGTATAGGTAACTGGGATGACAAGCCATTTCTTGTTCTACCACTGAATGTATGCTGCTAGTGACGTGTCCATGTTAATGTGTATAGTATCTACTTTGTCTTACGTACTTAGTTTTGATCAAGTTGATATGTAATGTATCTTTGTAACTTGATGAAAGGACTTGGAATGCTATAAATATACTAAGTGCATTTTCATATCGTTGATTGTGTGATTTAAAAATGTCTTTCTTTTGCTGCTAAAGTCGATTGATTTTGTTTATGTGCTACATAACCTTTTGAAAAAAAAAAAAGAAAGAGAAGGGTAAGGAGGGCAAACGAAGTCAAGGACAAAGGGCTAGTCGAGAACGTGGGGCTAGCCGTGGACGTAGAGGTAGGCAAGTACAAGAACCAAGAGAAACAAGAGACGTGGCGAGAGAGTAGCAACAAGAACCAAGGGTCGAAGTAGGGGATCAAGTAGCAACGGCAATACAACAAATGGCTAATATCTTAACGCAATTGGTAGAGCAACAAGGCTGAATTCTAGTAAATCAGCCAAGGAACCCTGAAAACGGAGAGGATAGGGCTCTAGAGCATTTTCAAAAGTTTGTTTCTTCTAAGTTCCTTGGAGAGCTTGATCCAGAGATGGCTGAGCATTAGTTAGAGGCTATGGTTAATATTTTTATTGCATTGAATTATACGGAGGAAAGACAATTGGCCTTTGCCATTTTTCAGTTTGAGGGACCGGCCAGAGCATGGTGGAATGTTATTAGGGCAAAATGGGAAAGAGAACAGACGACATGGAATAGGGTAAATTTTATGAAAGAATTTAATGAGAAATACTTCCCACCTCTGGTCCAAGATAAGAGAGAGGATGATTTTATTAGGTTACATCAGAGAACCCTAAGCGTGGCCGAATATGAAACACAATTCACTAAACTGTCCAAATTTACTCCTGAATTGGTAGTTACGGAGCAAAAGAGGGCGAGGCGATTTGTACAATGGCTAAATGTGAAAATACAAGAGGCTTTAGCGGCTATGCAAATTGATACATTCATAGAAGCCCTTGAAAAAGCTCAAAGAATTGAAATTGTGAGGGCGCAAGTGAAGGCTTTTCATGTGAGAAAAAAGAGTACACCTACTAGTACACATGAGGAACCTAAGGAAAATGTAACGCCCTCTAAAGTAAGAAGAACGGACTTTCCACACTACCCACTATGGACATTCAGACAATTAGAAGAAGGTTCTATAAGAGGAGTTCAAATACGAAAAGGGCAACAAGAAGGAATTCCTCAAGAAAGCCAAAAAGTGGCTCCTCACTTGGTTTGTGGATACTGTGGAAAGACCAATCATACTGAGGATGAATGTTGGATAAAGGGGCAAAAATGTTTGATTTGTGGGAGTACTGATCATCAAATTAAAAACTGTTCGAAGAAGCAGCCACGAGGGAATAATGCTCAACAAGATGACAGAACCAAACCTAGACAAGCTAATGAAAGAGGGAACCGACCAAAAGTATCAGCACAGATATATGCTTTAGACAAGTAACAAGCTCCAGAATCATCTGAGATAATGGAAGGTAAAAATTTCGAGGACGAAATTTTCTTAAGGAGAAGAGAGTGTGAGAACTCGAAAATTATTTCTAAATTTTTTCCTATTTTGAAAAATTAATTTATATTTTTGTGACAGCCCCACCTTCCCCTAAGGCGAACCAAAGAGGTTAGCGGACTGCCTGCCCAACTCTCGCCAGGACTAACGGTGCAGTATAGAGCGATCTATTGCGTTCCGGAACTTATAAACGCGCGTAAACAAGGCAAAAGGGCAAAATAACCCAAAATAAAAACAATAAAATTCGGAGTCGGCCATGAATAGTAACCGACCCGTCAGAACGCAACCAAAAATCGAACAAACATTCACATCTTGAACTTTAGCAAATACAATCCAAAGTGACATACAAAAGTTGTCAAAAGTGAATATATACACGATTTGCCAAATTGAAAGTGAAAACGGCCCTAAAGATACATTTAGGGTTTCACTTCATATACAATACAAAAAATATATACATCTAGTTCATTCGGCAACCATCTATCAAGATTCATTCCAAAAAGAGTCATATTCCTGTAAGGAAAACAAAAGGAACGGTGTGAGCTAATTGCCCAGTGAGATACTATCACTTACACAACCAAGTGCATATAAGCATCAAACTTTCAATCAATATAATAAAAATAAGCAAAGGCACACGTCAAATAAGCAAAGGATACAGATGGCTCTCAAGAGCCCTTTTCCTCGTTTGCATTTCTTGATCGAACGTCATTGACTCTCTGTGACGCCCCGAAAAGTATTAAAGTGAGAACCCGAAAATTTTCTAATTTTCAAGGGTTTATTTTATTTAATCGCCTGCCTTTTCTACATTTTCTTGATTAGAAAAATTCCCAGATAAAGTTTATGAGCAAAAATAGTTTTAAAATGATTTTTCTAGTATCGGTTAGTTTTTGAGAAATTAAAAACGTATTTTGGACGTGGGACCCGCAAGTGCGGTAAATGCATTATATTTTTGACAACTTATTGAAATTTTGTATTAAGTGATATTATTTTACAATGTGTTAAGATATTTGTATTGGAGAGACAAAAAGATAAGTTTTAAATCAAAAGGTGACAAGTGTCACCATCCTATTCACTATTGGACTTTTGACCATCTTACCTTAACTTTACTAAAACCAAAATTTGACCAAAAATCAAGTCATTTCTTCCTTCTCATGGCTGAAACTTGGAGAGCAAGAGAGAGAGAAAAACCTTCATCTTTCACTCCAATTTCTTACTTCAATCTTGAGTTTTAACCGATGGAAATGCAAATCACTCCATAAAAGTTGGTTACTAAGGAGATTCCAAGGTCTTGGTGGAGTTATTTTGGAGAAGGAACCACTAAGCTACTATCTTTTGTGAGGTATCAAGGTATGGTGTGTAAAGATTCATTGTTTGTTTCCAATAATGGTGAATTAGTGACTTGTGATGGCTAAAGAGATGGTTTGATGGATTATATTTTGAGTTGTGGTTGAATTGATGAACTTTTATTATTTTTGGGGATTTTTCTGTTTTAATATGAATATGATTATGTGGTTATGTATGATGATTGGAAATGATGTTTAATGATTCTAGAAGGTGGAAAAGGTGGAAGATTGCAAGTAAATTCTGTTTTGGAAGAAATCTGGAAAATTAGGGTTCTTGGTTCTTCATTCTGTCCGAAATTTTTGGTCCTATATAGAGGCCGAATTGGCCTTGGCTTAAAACATGAAAGTTGTAGGGAATGACATTTTAGAGGTGTCTACAAAATTTCAGGTCAATCGGAGTAGTGTAGAATGAGAAAAGTCGAAATTACTATTGCTGTTCTGGTTTTACCCGAATGTAAGAATTGCGCCTGTAATTGGTTGTTTTGGCTGGAATTGCTTCCGAATTGGTTGTTGAGGTCTTCTGATGCAATTTATCCCTGTTTCTTAGCTTTCATCTGGTTTTGGAATTTCTGGATTTGGACTTGGAGAGCCTGATTTATGATGTTTCCGCTAGAATGCGTTCTGTGAACCTGTTTTTGTGATTCTGGTATGGTATCTTGCATTTTTGACCTGGTTACACTCGAAGCTGGGTTGAGTGACCTTCTGTAATATTGTATCCCTATTTCTTAGCTTCGAAACGGTGGGTCTTTCACCTTCATCCGACCATCGTAGTGCTTTTGGCACCATTACCGCAAAATGACGTCAAAACTATTTTTCTGGTTTTGAGCTTAACTTTCATTTCCGGACTTTTCCCTAGTTTGACTTGTACTAGTACTACTTGGAGTTTGCTGAATGGCTATTGGATGAACTTGTTGTTGTGTGTGTACCTTTGGGTTGGAATGAGGAAATCATGAAGCCATGACGGCTGGAAAAGTAAGCAAATTTAGGGGAAGTGCTGTCCGAACTTTTAAAGGATTTGTTTGCATTGAGTTTGTGATCTAAGACTTGGGTTTGAGCAAGGCAATGCAATATGATGGATAGTTTCGGAGCCGTGGAGGTGAGTGACCTCAAACTATTTCTAAAATTATTATGAACCGTTTCCTGCATTATTTACTTTTGAATTGTTTCCAAGGTTACTTTTGAACCGTTTTCTTGCATTATTTACCTTTAAACAGTTTCCAAAGTTACTTTTGAACTGTTTTCTTGCATATCATGCATGCTTGCATATGGCTTGTTTGCACATGAGTGTTAAGTGCTTTCAATGATTGTTAAAACGGGTTTTCTAGGCGAGTGTGTACTTTATCGCACTCGACCTAAATAAATATGAAATTTTCAATGATTAATGATTAAATGCTAGTTGCGCATGAATGTAAGCCGTTTGGCTGAACTGGCCACTGCCCTTCGTTACCGATCGACTCGAGCCAGAAGCGGACTCGGTCGGGCGATATGGTGACCCTGGGTGAATTTGGTATACTCGAGTATTACCTTGTAGTCCGGCTACGTCCGGATGGGTGGAGTCCGGCTACGTCCGGATGGGTGGAGACCGGCCAACGTCCGGAAAAAAAAAAAGATGAACGAATAAAAAGATGAACGAGGGATTATTTATAAAAAATGAACGTATCCTTTTCATGAATGTTACTATCGCTTTCCATTGTACATGTTTCTTGAATTATTGATACTCCATATTTAATGTTTTGTAAATGCTGTAATCGTTTCTGGACTTATCATGTGATTTATGACATCATTGAAAAGAAATATTGTTAAACCGATTGGATTACTGATTTTCTGGTTACTCGCTGAGCTTCTAGCTCACCCCAAAAATATTTTATTCCCCTCCACAGGGCTCAAGGCGAAGGCAGGACTTGTTGTGCTTATTCACGTGAATGGATGGCCTTTATGTTGTACAATTTGGATTTGGAATCATTTTATGTATAGTTGGGAATTGTTTCCGCTGCAATTGTGACATGTAATTATTGGAGACTTGGATGTATATTTGTGGACCATGTGATGTATATTTGAGGTTTATTCTTGTAATTCATTTGAGGACTGTAGTGAACGACTGAGTCCCGGCGAGAGCTGGGCAGGCGGCCCGCCGAACCCTCTGGTTCGCCTTAGGGGGAGGTGGGGTCGTCACACTCTCCGTCAATGTTCACCAATAACCAACTGTAGACTCCACTTTACTTCCATTCCTTCCACCTAACATTCCCCAACCGGGCCCGAAATCCAAACACGTGCATTGTGGTATTACTCGAATAAACCGGAATCGAGAGTCTATCATACTACAAGATTCCATATAACATTGCCCCAAGGCACATTAATTGGCACGACCAAGCCCTCGCCGGCTCGATTCAATCAATTACCAATGGGGTTGAGCTCATTGATAACATTTGTAGTCGTTGGAGACTCGTCCAAACGACACCAAGTCATGTATTTCATTTCATATAACATTTCATATAACATTCCAATAACTTTTCAATAACATGCGAAACAATAAGTGAGAGTGATAAAGTACACTCTCACTTCAATCAATTAACATTCAACATCTCAAGTTCAAATATCAAAGCCATATAATAGCACACTAGTGAGTAGTACACTCACCAAGCTAGCAAATGTGGTTTCATGCACTTCCGTCAAAAGAATGTTATGCACCACGGTCACGTCCTAAAACATGCAAACAAATACAATGAGACTCGATAACGAGTCATAAACCAAAGCCAAACATGACCCCAATAGGGTTCCATAAGCATATACAAACATTAAAGGAAACCAGAAATTTCGGAAATGTAACTAGCTTTGGCCCTGAAAAAAACAGTTTTTGTCCTCATTTTACGGTAATGGCACCAATTTCACTATGATTATCGGATGAGGGTGCAAGACCCACCATTTCGAAGCTAAAAGACAGGGTTACAACATCACAGAAGGTCACTCAACCCAGTTTTGAGTGAAAACAGGTCAAAAATGCAAGATACTACATCAAAAACGTAAAACAGATTCACCAAAACGCATTCTAGCGGAAACATCATAACTCAGGCTCTCCAAGTCCAAATCCAGACATTCCAAAACCAGATGAAAGCTTAGAAACAGGGCTAAATTTCATCAGAAGGCCTCAACAACCAATTCGGAAGCAATTCCAGCCAAAACAACCAATTACAGGCGCAATTCTTACATTCGGGTAAAACCAGAACAGCAATAGTAATTTCGACTTTTCTCATTCTACACAACTCCGATTGACCTGAAATTTTGTAGGCACCTCTAAAATGTCATTCCCTACAACTTTAATGTTTTAAGACAAGGCCAATTCGGCCTCTAACTAGGACCTAAAAATTCGGGCAGAATGCTCCCTCAAGAACCCTAATTTTCTGAAATTTCTTCCAAACCAGAAATTGGTTGCAATTAATCACTTTTTCCACCTCCTAGAGTCATTATATACCATTTCTAATCATCATAGATAGCCACACAATCATGCTTATATTAAAACAGAAAAATCCCAAAAAATAATAAAACTTCATCATTTCAACCACAAATCAAGAAATAATCCATAAACTTGCATCTCATACTACCACTAAGCATGATTTAAGCATCAATTAAAGGAGGAGGGTGGTTCTTCACAACTTACCTTAGAAACAAGAGAGAGAGAGCTATTGGTCACCTTAACCTCCAAAAAAACTTCACACAACAACTCACCAACACTTCCTTAAGTGGTTTTATGGAGCAAAATCAAGGTTGGATGGTTGGTTTTGATGATTTGGAACAAGATTGAAGTGTTTTCTTCCTTGTGCTTGGAGTAAGAGAGAGAGAAAGAGAGCAAGAGAGGGCCGGCCACCTTAGAGGATTTTTTTGATGATTTTTGGGTCATTTTTTGGTTTATTTAAGTCAAATGGTAAGACCATGAATAGTGGTCTTAAGGTTCAACCACTCAAATGGTGACACTTGTCACCTTTTAATAAATTCCTACCTAACTTGTCTCTCTCATATCAATCCAAATTGCAACCTCTACTTATCTCTTAACACCCGGTAAATTAATTCCAGTATCCAAAACTTAACCTAGTTGGCCGAATTTTTCCGAACTTTTCGCACTAGTGGGTCCCACGTCCGGTATACGCTCTTCATTTCTTAAAATCCATTCGATACTAGAAAAATCATCTAAAAATTATATCTGCTCCTTAAATTCATCTAGCATTTTTTTCTAATCACGAAAATGCAGAAAACAAGCCATGAAAAATACGAGAAACCTAGAAAATGAAAATTATGGGTTCTCACAATTTTCTTTTAATTTTACTTTACTTGTTTATTTTCTAACCTTAATTTGATAGTGCTTTTAAAGGTTAAGTTAACATTTTTATCTTTCTCTTTTTTATATTTTGGTACATGTTAAGTTTCGTAAAGTATTATGGTAGTTTGACCTATTTGTAAGGTGTGTATTATAGTTGGTGGACGAGAACAAGTGTAGTACTATAGGAATTATGCGATTAGAAGTGTTAAGAGTGTATTAGAGGAACACAAAATAGATTAGCTATAAGAAACACAACAGAGACAAAAAGATAGGAATAAAACCGATTGCCGCCATTTGTCGTCGATCAAACCAAACTTTGACTAAGATTTTGACCAAGAGTTGGTCTTGTATTTATCTTCCAATTGACACCAAAAATCCTTCATTCTTGCTCCATGAAGGTCGAACCTTAGAGAGGAAAGGAAGGGAAAAAACTTCCAACTTTCATCTTGATTCCTAGCTTGATTTTGTGGGGAAATCAACCTTAAATCCTAAATCCATCCGTAGAAGGTTGCAACAAGGAAGGAAGAAGCTTGGTGTGGTGTGATTTTGAGGGAAGAAAGCTATGATTTGCTACTCTCCTTAGGAATTGAAGGTAATATTGGTAAGGAACTACTTTTTCCCTTTAATCTTGCATTTAAGTGGGCATATGACTTGAATATGGAAGTATTGTGGCTGGTTTCAAGGATTTGTGTTGTTATTGGAATTTTTCAGCTTTTATTTATATTTTTCAGCCATTAATTAGGAGTTTCTAGCTTTGATTTGAATATGAAAGTTGAGATATGCAGATTTATAGCTTTGGTATGAAATTTTAGCTTCAAAATAGGGCTTCCTAACTTTAGTTGTGAAATTTCAGCCTTGGTAGAAGATTTTCCAGCTTAGGTATATGTTGATTATAGCTAGTTTGTGGTTAAAATAAGCACTCTATGTATCCTAAACCTTGTGAACTTGATTTATAGCTGTCTTGTGGTGTTGAGTGAACTGATTTGAGAAGACAATGTAGCCTTGAAATGTCTGGAAATACAAAGGAAGTGCTGCTGAAATTTTTCTGCAAGAGACTTTGAGCAGTTTTGGGAAATCTATTATATCTTGGTGTAGAAAAATACAAATTGAGTTCCGTTTATTGCATTTGAAACTAGACTCATAATCTTTTGATCGTGTAAAAATCAGGGGTTGGTTCAACTCCTATAAGTACCAGCAAATTTATAAATTTTTTTCAAAAATCATGACTGTTCTGTTTTGCACATGAGACAACAGTGATTTTGAACTGAAAATTTGATTAACCTATGAGCTAAATTTCATGAAGATGTCTTCTAAAATCTATTAGTACTTCGAGTCTATTTTGTAATGGTGTAAGTTTTGTGATTTTGTGACCTACGGAACTCAAGTTTGTGATTTTGTGACCTACGAAACTCAAGTTATACTTTTTCAAATAATGTCACCAAAGCTGGAAATTTTGTCAAATAAATTGAGTGGAACTTGGAAAATTTTGAGAAAACTTTTATAGGTCTTAAACTTTAATTGGTGTGATTTTGGATGGTTTTGTGGCCTTGAACAAGTGTACTTCATAGTCCTAGAAATGCACTTGGTCATTCTTCGATTGGCTTTCAAGTTTGTCTTTGAATTTTGTGTTTTAAGGGGCCGATTTTAAATAGGCGTATGACTCATGATTAAGGCTCAAGTGAGTACCTTATTAATCTAAGTTTTAAATAATCAGACTATGACATCTTGTCTTGGTTACTTTTAGGGTTTAACGGTGGGAACGAGCACGACTCGGAGTCGAACGTTTAGCTTTGGTTTACTTTAAAATGTAAGTGTTCCTTGCATGTGTGTGCTTTAAATGACTATGTGGAATGTTGTGAATGTTGTCTGAATGTTAAATATTTTCCAATGATTGCTAAATGATTTTCGATGGGCGAGTGTGTACTTTATCGCACTCGACCCAAGCAAAACTGAATTTTTAATGATTGAATGCTACTTGTGCATGAATGTAAGCCTTTTGGCTGAACTGGTCCCTTGCCCTTCGATGCCAATCAACTCGAGCCAGAAGCGGATTCGGTCCGGCGGCTGGTGACCCTGGGACACTATTTGGTATATTCGAGTATTACCACGAAATTTGGTGGAAAACTGGCCAATGAATTCAATGCAATGAAATCAATGAATGAATGACATGAACACTGAAGGAGTTTTCACTTGCAAATATTTTCTAATATTGGAGGGATAAGAAAAATGGTTGACGAATGAATGAATGAATGACTTGAATCAATGGCTCCAAGTGAGCATGTATCCTTTAAATGAATGAATGATTGATTCTAGAATGACTGC